>NC_092099.1:20626762-20831762 GCF_045679555.1 Salvelinus alpinus | reverse complement strand
CAATTACGATCCAATTCCAATCTTGTCTCATCGTTGCAACTCGCCAGCGGGTTCGGGAGAAGCGAAGGTCGAGTCATGCATCCTCCGAAACATGACCCGCCAAACTGCACTTCTTAACACCCGCACGCTTAACCCGGCCACCGCTCAACTGACGACAGAAGTCAGCCTGCAGGCGCCCGGCACACCACAAAGAGTCGCTGCAGCATGATGAGCCAAGCAAAGGCCCCCCGGCCAAACCCTCCCCTAACCCGGACAACACTGGGTCAATTGTGTGCCGCCCTATGGGACTCCCGGTCACGGCCAGTTGTGACACAGCCTGGGATCAAACCCAGGTCTGTAGTGATGCCTCAAGCACTGCGATGCAGTGCATTAGACCGCTGCACCACTCGGGAGGCCCGATGGGCTACTTTCTGCACATGCCATGGTCAGTGTGAACCGGAATGACTTTACCCAATGCCAGCCAAACAAACAAAACCCTAAGTTAAATGGTTCCAATCTGCCGTGTATACGGTTAAGAGTCTAGCTACATTTTCAGATATTATACGTTTCTAATTTTGTCAGAAAGTCATTTTCATTGCAAGTTTAGCAAACTTTAGCTTGCTGGCTCGCTAGCTAACATTACATGTATGATCTCTGTAGAAATATTATTTGAATCAGAAACATATTTGCATTGCTAGTTATAGCCTAATGTTAGCTAGCTAATATTGAACCTAGCTGGTTAGCTTTAGCTACCTACAGATTCATACTACAGCTATGACAGCGTTTGTATTGGTAGTAGTATGAGTTGGCATTATGCCTGTTAATTGTTTAGCTAGTATGCCGGTTGATTGTTTAGCTAGCCAGCTACATGTCTAAACAAAAGACTCCACTTTGCCAGATGATTACATGACCCATGAAGTTAGCCAGGTGTGTCGGGGGGTGATTACGGCGATCTATTGTGTGTCATGAATATGTGTACATGTCTAGACAATAGTGACGCATCCACTTAGCTAGATGTGGCTGGGGGATTTCTGGGTAAGCGTCATGTAATAATGATAAAATATTTTTATCTGCACACGTTCTGTTTTTGATATTGCTACAATGCAAGTAACCATTTCACTGTACCGTTTACACCTTCTGTATCCTGTGCATGTGACAAATAAACTGAGATTTGATTTGATATAGTGTTTACCAGAGACGGTAATTTGAAGAACAACAGGATCTGCACCAAAGTCAGATTAGGATATAGGCCAAGGACTAGATAAACTGTATTTTTACCTGGAGTTTTTCCTTATTGTCAGCTACTACTTTTACAACTTTTAGTCTTGAAATCTTTGGTTGTTTACTAAACTACTCACATGACCTCACATGTGAATCCTTAAAGAGATGGGTGGGGCTAAGGCTTAAGATGGTGTGAACGATGCTGAATAGGTGTAGACAAAGAAGAGCTCCCCAGTAGGTATACCAAAACATCCAAGGGCCATTTTCTCAAAAGTGGGGTTACAAGCGTATCAACTTTCAAAGCAGAATTACTTTCCCATTGTTCCTCAACTGTACAGTAGTGTATGACATACCATTTTCTAGCTCTGAGTATCTACTTTTATCCCAATGTAAAAACACAATTTCAAATGTTGATACATAGGACTGAATCCAGGTGGTGTGTAACACATGCTCTTAGGAGCTTGCATCACTGCAAATGATTTGATGGAATTAAGACAAGGAGATTGGGGTAGTTTTCACTGATGCCTTGAAGGCAGTGAAGGTGGCTTACAATCTAATCTGTAGCTCAGACTAAACTCATTGTAATCTGTGAATTGTTGAGGCATGGAGGAACTTAGCAGACATTACATCTATCTAAGACTAGATACTAGCCAGTCCATATGGAGGTAATGACTAGGGATGATATTAAAAGGAGCTCCATGTAGAAGTCAGTGCATTCTTTGCCAGGCTACAGCTGCACCAACAACATACTGTAGCTTCACATCGTGGGGGTGCATTTCCATTGTCTGACATTCCTACAGGGATCACATACACCAGTGGCAGTCAGTGCCGACGACAATGAGACAGCCTATAGGGAAGAGGTCAGAGACCTGGCAGTGTGTTGTCAGGACAACAACCTCTCCCTCAACGTGAGCAAGACAAAGGAGCTGCTCGTGGACTACAGGAAAAGGAGGGCCGAGCACGCCCCCATTCTCATCGAGGGGGCTGTAGTGGAGCGGGTCGAGAGCTTCAGGTGCCTTGGTGTCCACATCACTAAAGACCTATAATGGTCAAAACACACCAAGACAGTTGTGAAGAGGGCAAGAAAATGCCTATTCCCCTTCAGGAGGCTGAAAATATTTGGCATGGTACCTCAGATCCTCAAAAAGTTCTACAGCTGCACAATCGACAGCATCCTGACTGGTTGCATCACCGCTTCGTATGACAACTGCTCGGTATCCAACCGCAAGGCGCTACAGAGGGTAGTGCGTACGGCCCAGTGCATCACTGGGGCCAAGCTTCCAGCCACCCAGGACCTCTATACCAGGCGGTGTCAGAGGAAAACCCTAAAAATGGTCAAAGACTCCAGCCACCCAAGTCACAGACCGTTCTCTCTGGTACCGCACTACAAGTGGTGCCGGAGTGCCAGGTCTGAGACCAAAAGGGTCCTTAACAGCTTCTACCCCAAAGCCATTAGACTGCTGAATAGTTTATCAAGTGGCTACCTGGACAATTTGCATTAACTCCCATATTTTATTCTTATTTCTTATAATTTTTTGCACTGACTCTCTTGCGCAGGCTGGAAGTACACTCACTGGACTCACACATAACCACACACTCACACATAACACTCCAACAGACCGGGTATGGTAACTGCTGGTGGTGAAGGAGACCAGATAACAGAGGTAAATTTACCCGAAAGGGTTTTGTAGATGAAGACATACAAATGTAGCTTTCTGCGCATATAAAGTGAGGTTCAACCCACCATTTGGTACAATGTGCAATGGTGGTTGAGTGATTTGGCATTTGTAATAAAGCGCAAGGCTGCATGATAAACAGAGTCCAGTCTCTGTAAGACAGAGGAGGGTGCATGCATATACAACAAGTCACCATAATCATTTACAGAGAGAAAAGTGGCCCGAAAAGGCTTCTTTCTAGCCATAAGCGGGATCCAAATAAAAACCCAATTTCAATTTAAGCTACCTCACAATATTATCCATATGAACTTTAAAGGAAATGTGTCATCCAACCATATACTGTACCTAGGTATTTGTAGGATGACATATTTCAATAGATAAGCCACCAGACTGCAGTGACTGAAAAGCAGTCTGGAGCTCTTCAACAGCCTGAACATCCAGAGAAGGAGCACAGATGATACAGATGACTGTATCAACTGCATATAGATGCAACTAATCATTAATAAAAATTGAGAACAACACAGGAGCTAAAATGGAACCCTGGGGCACACCTCTATTAATCTCAAGAAAGCTAGACTTGTGATTGTCAGTATATACACATTGTGTTCTGTCAGAAAGATAGTTCCTACACCAATTTACTGCCCCTTCACTGAGACCAATGTTACTGAGTCTAGCTAGCAACAATTCATGGTCAACTGAATATTGACGCCACATACACACATATACACATTCCTTTCCACTCTTCAAATACGCTGCTGCTACTCTCTGTTTATCTTCTATGCATAGTCACTTTACCCCTACCTACATGTACATATTACCTCAATTACCTCAACTAACCAGTACCCCTGCACATTGAATCGGTACCGGTACCCACTGTATATAGCCTTATTATTGTTATTTTATTGTGTAACTATTTTTCCTTTTAGTTTATTTAGCAAATTTTTTTTACTTACTTTTTCAAAACTCAGCATTGTTGGTTAAAGGCTTGTAAGGAAGCATTTCACGATAAGGTCTACTACACCTGTTGTATTTGGCACATGACAAATACAATTTGATTTCATTTCATTTGCCGTTTAAGATAAGGGAGGACAATATTTTTTTATGAGCATGGCCTTATTTCTATTACAGCATATTGGATGACTCTCAGTCATATTCCATTCACCAAGCTCAATTTAACATCGATAGATTTAGGCTACTACATGATACTCAAATTCCCCTTATATCCAACATAAGGTTGCTACAACCTAGACTATGAATGAAAGTTTACAATGCAGTTGCACAGGTCAAGAGAAAATGTTAGCAATCAAGGTGACAGACAGTGATATATGCAATACCGCCTTGTCCACTCTTGCCTGCATCTAGCTGAGCTCAAGTGTAAACATTAGTCCAAACAGTTGCAAATTAGAGTTTCTATTCGACAAATTCGTTCTCTTTGCTTCCGTTTAAGAAATGTTTTTCAACAGAATCAGCAGAATGAATACACCCCTGATCACAAGCAAACACAGTTCACTTTCATAGCAGCCACATACAAATAACATGATCACTTTGCTCATTGTATAATTCCCTCTCACATCTATGCACTATCCTCCTTTCACATTTCCCTTTTCTTGTGGACTTCAGTGCACAACACAACAGCTGGCTGTAACCAGGTGAAAAAACCTTTCCAAGCCAAGCCTTCATACCATAACCGCTAACCACTACACAGCCTACATTGATGTCACCATATTAATCCTAGAACCGCATGGCCTTTCAGCCTTAAGTACCCGCTAGAGAACGTTGAGGACATTGCTGGGAATCCCATTTAGCATACACATCAGATGCATATCAACACGCAAAGTCAGCAAACATAAGCACCAAGGCCTGATAAACAATGCATAAACAATTGTAAAGCATGAATTGCATGAAAAACTATTTGTGAAAATGTATCCATGTAAAAACATAACAACAATAGTAATTTGCTTAGATAGAGTCAAGGATATGTTTTGTATAATTCTACAAAGTCGTACTAAAGAATGTAGGCCTAAAGCCATATTTCGACACTTCTAGCCAATGACACATCAACATTCTAAGAGTCTAATAAATACATTTCATATATGCTATCGGAATAATAATAATTTGGTTGTGTTTATAAAGGTCTTAGGTAACATTAGAAAACAAAAAACAATTATTTCAAAGAACATAATAACATTGCCATTAGTTTATGTTACTCTAGGCTATAAGTAAAAACGAAGAACCACTAATTTAAGTCCATCTCAAATAAGTCCATTATAATTTTGTTTTGGCAGGTCTAAAGAAACATTGTGGAAACAAGAAAATGTATTTAAAAGAAAACAGATGAGCTAATGTTACGTTTCTTATGTTACTAGTCTGCTTAGTAGCCAGAGCAATGCTGCCACACCAGTGGACATGTGTTGAACACATGGACAGCACTTGGAAAAAGTGACATTTGGAGATAGAACTGCACCTCTTGAATATTGAGAGGTATTTGACAAAGGTAAGTGTCATAGAAACTGCAGAATATGCTCTTTCTGATACTATATAGAAATCAAAAATGTTTACCTGCATGTGACTTTGAAGGAGGATTTGAAAGTGATGCTCCTTTCCCTGTATCTGTCAATTACTAGATGCACCCATCTCTTCATATAAAATTTGACAACAGCCTGATAATACTATAACTCATCAGAATATTGTCAATGTAATATTGTCTATAGGCTAACTCTTATTGTGTGTGAAATTAGTTTCGGTATAGTTTAGGTGTAGTTTCGATGGGCCGGCTGTGCAGGCTGACTGGTATCGTTTTTTCCCCATTGCTCAACAACTTGGATAGAGTCAAGGATATTCATTATTAACATGAGCACCAACGTTGATAAATAGGCATAACACAAACTCATCATTACACTGTTGTTGTAAATTAAATTAAATCAACCTCTCTACCCTCCTTATCATTCAGTTATTTTGAAGTAACGTACACAGTTATCGCCCATTCATCCATGTATCATTCATTCAGTGGGCTGGCATCGTTTGCTTCCCATTGTTCGTCAACTTGGATAGAGTCAAGGATAAGTTGTGCATTACTCTACAGGCCTACTGCAACAGATAGCATTTCCCTTACAATAAATTTGATTCGTAATAGAGTAACAGTAAATAAAACAGTCCTGTAACAGATTATTTTTACAAAGTAAAACGTAAAATAAAAATTATATCAACCCGCAAGTCGCACGACCAAATTATGTGTTATAAACATGAGCGCCAAAGCTGATGAATCTGCATAACACAAACTCATTATTACACTATTGACTTTCTAAATTAAATCAACCTCTTCACAGTTTAGGAATTTAGTAGACACTCTTATCCAGAGCGGCTTGGGTTAATTGCCTTGTTCAAGGGCACATCGACAGATTTTTCACCTAGTTCACCTAATCGAACCAGCAACCTTTTAGTTACTGGCTCAACGCTCTTAACCGCTAGGCTACCTGCTACCTTCACCGTCCTTATCATTCAATTAGGCCTAATTTAAATTCAATTGTGAAGTAACATGTATAATAATCGCCCACTCATCCATTTGTCATTCATTCAGTGAGGAGAGAGAGAGACGCATTAGCGCCTGGCTGTGTACCAACGTTCTAGAGCCCATTGTCTCGGCGGGTTAAGTTGGGAATAGGTGTGAAAACTGATAAAAATATGCTTTTTTATTTCCATAATCAAACGTCAGTGGCCGTTGGCCTATGGTGGTTCTAGTGTTAAGTAACGATATAGTCAACATAGCTTCTAGAACTAATGCATTAGTAAACACGCTACAGTCATGCAGTAAAGCAGTTTAGTAGATACACTGGAGAGCCCTGTTGGCAATAAATTAATAAAACCAAAAGCTTACCTTGACTTGGAAGAGTTCCAGTGTTGGATAGCCATAGCCAGATAGCTAACATAACACCTGTCTCTGGTTGAGCCGGGTGTTTGAGTAGGCTAAACTCTTGCTTCTCCTTCATTTTTGAAGAAATTAATTTGTTCAGAACTGTTCAACAATTGTATTTCTCTCTGAATCAACTACACAGCACATTTTATGCCCTGCAGTGCTAGCTAGCTGTAGCTTAATGATTTAAGTACAAGATTCATTCTCTGATCCTTTGATTGAATGTACAACATGTCAGTTCATGCTGCAAGAGCTCTGATAGGTTGGAGGACATCCTCCGGAAGTTGTCATAATTCATGTGTAAGTCTATGGAATGGGGTGAGAACCCTGAGCCTCCTAGGTTTTGTATTGAAGTCAATGTACCCAGAGGAAGACGGAAACTAGCTGTCCTCCGGCTACACCATGGTGCTATCCCAGAGAGTGCTGTTGAGGCTACTGTAGACCTTTACTGCAAAACAGTTTGTTTTAATCAATTATTTGGTAACGTGAATATATTTAGTATAGTTTTATCTAAAAAGGCAAACTCTTTTAATGTTTCACAAAAAAAATGAAATTCTCTGAGGAGGATGGTCCTCCCCATCTTTCTACTAAAAATGCTAAGGTCAATCTTTCTGTTCTGTGAGACTGTTCATCCAGAAATACAATGTCCAAGACAGCAACAACCATCTAAGTCAATCTATCTCCAATAATTCCTTCTGCCCAAACTGAGACGGATACATCTGAAGTAAATATGCACCAACTGAAAAGTGAATCAAACATCTGCTCAATATTTTCTCTCAGGAGTAAGAAAGACCAAAAAGGGCCCATTCATCAAATGGAGCATAGATATCAGTTTTATTCTTTGGCTGTGCAGAGTGTGTGACTCGCTCGGAATTTATGGGCCGTGGGGACATTAGTTAAATGAGAGGAAAAGTGCTTAGTCTTCCACAATGATAACCACAGAGGGGGAACAGCATGCTGTGCTATCAAAATGCCAATGGAGGAAGATTGATGTCCGGGCAAGAGAGAAGTGCTCGCTAAGAACCCTGGTCCGCCTCACAATCCCTCTCCGTGTCCCGACAGCCTGCCAGGGACAGAAAAGCTCTCTGCATTAATTAAGTGTGTGTGTGTGTGTGTGTGTGTGTGTGTGTGTGTGTGTGTGTGTGTGTGTGTGTGTGTGTGTGTGTGTGTGTGTGTGTGTGTGTGTGTGTGTGTGTGTGTGTGTGTGTGTGTGTGTGTGTGTGTGTGTGTGTGCGTGTGCCCATGTGAGTGATTCTGATTTCCTTATCTCCTCTGTCCCTCCCTCATCATCCATTCTACCATCAGTGCACATTTCCTGGACAGCTCTGCTGCTACTGGCATACACACAACCATTGTTTCCAGAGCTGCCAGACAGACAGCTAGACAGACAGACAGCCAGACAGACAGAAAAACTGGGAAGGCACGATAAAGAGAAGGGAACTATGTGGCACAATAGGTGACACACTTTCAAATAGTAAACACCATAAAGTCTACTACATATTCCTATTTCAGCCCATTCACAGATGAAAAAGTCCTGGATTGTTTGATCGATTGGATTTCATACACATTTTCCACCTGAAATTTCACCTGCTAAATTCCTGCCAGCAAACATACCAAATCCAATAGCATTGTAGCTTGGATAACATTGTAACTGCTACCATGCGAGTGTAATACAACATTCAAACCCCTGACTTGTGTTCACAATGACTGTATTTCATGACAGCAATGTTACAGTGATAATGTCACTCATACACGAAACAGCTGAGCTGAGTTGCAAATTGACATCACATCCTTTCATTATGCAGCCTAACCAAGTGATGTAAGCTTACCTTGTCTTTCCTTATCCTCCTAAAGGGAAAGAGGCAGGAAAAGAAGAACTTCCCCCAACTGAGGACCGTGGCCAGACACCAGCCTAGTCCAGCCATCGTCCTCACCTCCTCCTTCCTCTGTCCTCTACCACACTTCTTCGCTATCTCTCGCTCTCTCGCTCGATCTAATTTCAGATATCCTGCGATATAACGCTCACAGGAACCATCCAGCTCTCAGCTAGCTGTGGAGGAGTTGGGAGTAGGTCTTACATCAATTCCCCGAAAAAGGTGTCACCTTCCTGGGCTTCAGCCCCCTAGATGTTCCCCTAAAATGGAATGGAGGCCATCTTTACGAGTGAGGAGGCCAGAACCACACATGACATGGTCCCATCCCACTTCAGCTTTCCAAGCCTAGCAACCATACAGCATCCCTGCTTAGGAACACTCTCTCGCCCTCATTCTCTCTCTGTCTGGATGCTGCTCTCCATTCATGGAAGAGGGAGGAGAGAAGAGGAGGGGAATGGGCGGGGGAGAAGGAGAGTGAACAGCCGAACGGAACGATAGACACTCACTGTGATAAGAAAAGGGGAGGAGGAGGGGAGTTCAGTAATTGGGAGTAAAGGAGGATGGTGGGCATACTAAGGCTTGGTCACTGGCGTTGCCTCTGATTGTATGTAGATACACCACATACCGTGTGTGGAGACAGTTTATGTAGGGAAAGAATTGATCAAATATAGATAAACAATTAAGCTACACAGAATATTTTTATCAAATGTTGTAATGAGATGTCCTAGAAGTCCTTGCCAGCCAGCTGGAGTGATATGCAGCATTATGAAGGGTGACTGCACCAATACAATGGCTGCAGACAGATATTGAGCCAAAGTTCACTCACTCAATTGGATAAAGAGTCCCAAAGACATGGTAGTTTACTGGTCTGTAACTGACTAGATACTGGAGCAAAACAAAACAGCTTCTACTTTTGGGAAAGTAACTTAGAAAGGTCTTGAAACACATGTGCACACACCCACACACAGAATAGAATAACTTGAATGTGCATTTATTTATGTAAATTGCTTTGGCCACACTTGCATCAAACCTGCTGAGCTACATGTACAGTATATAGCACCAGTACTGTATCTGTTCCACTGAAAGACACAAACTCTTAGTTGGAGAGAAAGAAAATCCCAGATATATCAATCAATGGCCAAGCCTTTTTGTTCCAGCTCTCCACATCTGTCGTTCAACCACACACAGGATATTGTCCTGTTTTCTGTACAGGGAGGACATTAGTGAAGAGAGCCTTCAGGTTTAGTAGGGAGCACTTTGTTGGATAACCCCTGTGTTTAGGTGGATCTGCACTCCTTGCTTTTCCTATATATATATATATATATATATGGCGGTGCTTTTAATGTGAAATGTTTTATGACTGCTGCAAAATGAATTGCCTCTCTGAGGACATTCAAGTTTTCTGAATCTGAATATTATCCACCATTTAAGGAGAGATGTGAAGCACTCTCCTCACATGATAGAAAACTAGGATGAAGCTACAGTGTAGATATCCCAATATGTACAACTGAACACTACTTTATAACAAAAAACGTGATCTACATCAGGTATGGGGATACAGTAAGAGCGATCGCACAATGCTGGCAAGGAGACAGAGAGAGGCATCGGAGAAGGGAACAGGACACTGTGCTGAATGCTGCACACTTCCTGTCTCCCCAGAGGGGTAAAACAATGGGTTCTGGACACACAGTTTCACTTTAGCTAAGGTAAAGCCAAGCCTATTCTGGGAAACCAGCCAAGAGGCTGGGGGAATTGGGGGACCATTGTTCCAGTGAGAATGTAAAGGGAAGTCGCTCTGGATAAGAGCGTCTGCTAAATGACTTAAATGTAAATGTAAATGGAAGTGGATGATGGTGTTTTGGAAGAAAGTGGGAGAGGTGTGGTCACAGCTGCTGGTTTGGTGGGTGAAACATATATGGATGCTAACTGTCTTGTCATCGCAATCATCTAAAACTGCCTGCCCTCCAGGACACCTACAGCACCCGATGTCACAGTAAGGCCAAAAAGATCATCCAGGACATCAACCACCCGATCCACGGCCTGTTCACCCCGCTATCATCCAGAAGGCGAGGTCAGTACAGGTGCATCAAAGCTGGGACCGAGAGACTGTAAAACAGCTTCTATCTCAAGGGCATCAGATTGTTAAATAGCCATCACTAGCCGGCCTCCAACCAGTACCCTGCCCTGAACTTTATATTTTTATTTAACCTTTTTTATCTAGGGAAGTCAGTTAAGAACAAATTCTTATTTACAATGACGGGCTACCCCGGCCAAACCCTAACACGGACGACGCTGGGCCAATAGTGTGCCGCCCAATGGGACTTTCAATCACGGCCGGTTGTGATAGTCACTGTCACTAGCCGGCTACCACCCGGTTACTCATCCCTGCACCTTAGAGGCTGCTGCCCTATGTACATAGACATGGAATCACTGGTCACTTTAATAAGGCTGACATACTGTTTTACTCATTTCTTATGTACTGTATATACTGTATTTTAGTCAATGCCATCCTATTAAACTATTGCTGTATATATACTATTCTATCCTACATACTCTACAGATATACTAAATAGTCTATCTACATACTGTCCATAATGTCTATAAATCCCATCACATATATATATATATTTATACTCCGGACTCCGACATTGCTCGTCCTAATATTTATATATTTCTTAATTCCGTGTATTGTTCTGTGTATTGTTGTGTATTGTTAGATATTACTGCACTGCTGGAAGTAGGAACACAAGCATTTCGCTACACCCAGTAACACCTGCTAAATATGTGTGTGACCAATAAAATTGGATTTGATTTGATCTGTGCCGTGAAAGGAGATGCCACTACCACAGAGCAAACCACAACTATTTAATTTAGCCACTAGAGACAAGTTACCACTTAAACCAGCAGTGCCCAGACAAGGAATTCCCTCGTCCAATTGTAGAACCTATCCCAGAGTTTCCCATAAGAGTTTTTCCCAGGCCTGCTAATCGCCACCACAGCGACTCATTTAGGACCGCCCGGTGATAAAGCGTCCCGCTGAGATCTAATTTCCCCCATAATTCACCTGCCAATACAAAAGTGGTGAGGTAAGTCTGTGCTCCAATGACATCATGTGGTGTGTTGTGCATACTCAGGCTAGTTAAAGAGCCCCATATGCTACTCACATATCACTGTCTAAATGGAAGCATTTCAAACCAAGCCCTGCAATGGTAAAGCTCAGTTTAAATCCAAATTAATTACAGTTGACAGGGTGACATTTTTTATTTAATGTCCCAATTACTTTAGGTTTGGAATTTACTCGCCGGTGCCCCAGTCCTCAATAAAGTGCCTGTGATTAATGTATGCAATTAACCCTTTCCCTCCCTTTATTGATCCTGAAGCCCATTTTGAGGATTGAGAGTTCTGAAAAATGTGTGCGTGTGACAGAAAGACGGTCGGAATGAAATAACAAATTTTCATTTCGCTATTTGTGAGGGCTCCAAAAACGACCTCTTTCTATATTAAGTACACATATAGATGCCTCTGTACAAGCAACAAGACAAGACTAATTCCAATCTTTCCCCCATCCAATACCGGGATCCCAAACAAAACACTCTACTTTTGTTCAGTTAGAGAGAGTGAGGGGTGAATGGGGGGGACATAGGGCCAGCGAACATATAATGTGGGGCAGATTGGGGGGTAGGTCTGCAGGGTAGAATGCTAAGAGAGGTGGCTGGGGTACAATGAAGTACCCTCTCAAACAAAATCCCACTAATCCCTACAATTTACTGCCCTAACCCCTAGGGAGTGGAACAAAGAGCCACAAGGGCCTCCTGGGAATCTGTGACATCACCGCCTGATTCTCTGGCTAGGCTACACCTCAGGCAGGGATAGGTTTCATGTCTAACTACTGAACACAATACTGCGATACCACAGCCTTAACACGTGAAATGTTTCTTGTCTCCCGTTGAGGAAAGATAAAGGACATGCAGATTCCAAAATGGCTGCTGTCCCACCCTTTAATTTACACTCGTTAAGCAGGCATGAGAGACCAGCAACAGAGAGGGGAGACTGAGGATTGGATGGGACTGCAAAGGCGCGGCCCCAGAAGTGGTCCAGCCTAGGCTGTGTGGTGGCCTGAATTAAGTCCTAATTGGCTGCACTTTGTTCCCAAAATTAAGGACTTGTACAGTAGAGTTGAAAATGGGAAAGAAAGGGAACAACAAGAAAGGAGAAAAAACGGAGGGGAAATGAAAACAAGGTCCAAGATCTCCTGTATGAGGTTTCAACGAGTCGAGACATTTTGTCAGTTTTCATCATAGAAAGATACCCATCTTTGAGGCTGAAATGGTGTTCATATTAAGGCCTCTAAGGAAGGAAAAATTCTTAGGAAATTCTGAAAGTATATTCCCTCGGTGCTCCATCATGTATTTGCCAATAATGTCAAAAGTCTGAGGGGTTTTAGGCAATAGATTTTTTATTAACTTCTACTGTAGCCCCAGAAAAAAATTAGCCTGAACATTTCAACTTACTTAGAGGCATTCCAGCCTGAGTCACCTGAGCAGCGAGTGTCAACCGGCCTAAAATGGCCAGAGCTAATAATCAAGTCCCTCATGAAAGCTGTCCACCGGGGACTTAAATGGGCGTGAGCAGCAGCAGCGTGATGAAAGGCCCTAAGGAACGCAACACGGATGCCCCCTCTGCACCAATCTCCATTGAAGCCCAGCCATTGTTGTTGAGAGAAACCTGGGAGGTGCCTCGAAGGGGAAGCATGTCTGTGTTTGGACTATAGTGCTGGCTGACTGGGGGAATCAAGGGAGTGATCCCCTACACCACTGTTTCAATGTAGAGGCTAGGTACTGTATGTCAGTCAATCCTACTATGTTGTCACCAAGACACAATGACTGCAGCGAGTGGTGATATCACTCATGCTACATTTCACTGATAGTTGACTGACAACTTGCTCATATCAAAGCAAATGAAAAACCCTATGACTACTAAACATCACTGTGTCATACATGGTTCTATATAAGCTTCACACAAAACAAAACAGATCTTATCTGCATTGAATAAATCCCCAAAGGCACAGCGACCAAGGGAGCTCTTTGTGAACCAGATATAATCCAATTACAAAATTACAATCCTAAATGGGACATACCATTGTGACACTGATGATGGGGGGGGGGAATCTAATCAGGGCTTCCTCTTATGTACAAACAGAGGTAAAGGACTTAGGGAGGACTGCTCCAGGGTCACTTCCAAGGGGGCCAGAGAAAGACCCCTTCTGAACCCAGCAGTTATTACTTTCCCTGGGTCCATCAAGTAATTAGCCGTGCAGAGTGACAGGGGAAGAGGAGAGAGAGAGGGAGGGAGAGACAGAGAGAGGGGAGGGAGAGACAGAGAGTTAGACAGTTTGAGGTCAACACACCATGTAGGCTACAGTACCTTCAACACATATCTCCAATAAAATATCAACTGCATTGTACATCAGTCACCCAGTCATAAATGTGGGTGACAAAACAAATGTGTGATCATGTTCAGAAATTCTATGTAAGAAAATATCCATCACCATTCAGTATTGACCAACCAATGAAATTGTGTTTGCAAACCATCTACAAAAAATATATATTTTTGAATCATATCTGTGTGTTCTCTTATCAAGAAACATTAGACAGGAAGTGAGGTCACATGACATTGTTGTTGTTTTTGATTTGAGGTCACATTACGTGTCATGAGCCAGCATACCACACTAACCACAGGGTAAAGGCCCGGCTAGTGTTTTGTCTTGCTGGTCAGCCCTAATGTTAGCTGACTCTGACAGTGGTCACAAGAGGTGGCAATTGTGACTGTACACTTTGCAGTTATGCACCCCTGAGCTAAGTAACCAGACATCCTACCCAGCCTGTTGATAGAGATATGCTCCACTTGAGGGGCTCTATACCATGAGCCCTAACTGGAAATGGACGTCTATGTGAGTCAAGCACTGTGACCTGGAATGCAAGAAATGCATCTAAAACAGACCCATGAGCATGGATGGCTAAAGCAAAAACATTTAACTATCGGACCATGCACCTACAATATACTCTGTGCTGAATTCACCATCCTGCTCCACCCTAGTCCAAAATGTTTTCCAATAGAATCCTATAGGATTCTCACAATTCCTATTGGAATCCTATTGGACTACTTTTGAATCCTATTGGATCATATAGGTTTTTGATGTCTTGTAGGATTTTGTCACCCCAATCAGAATCCTATTATAACTTTTTTTCTTTATTGAACCCATTCTATTATAGTTTATTACAACATTTCGTTGATCAGAAACAACAGTTCTATATTCATTTCGGTTTTATTCACCACCACAATATGGGATTGATTCAAGGCTGCAAGTTCAATTGCAGTATGACCACCAGTACAGTACAACTTTTTCAATAAAACACTAACTTAAGTTATTTGATTTGATTCTTATTCATGCAACTTCTTGTCTTTGAATTAAAAGACAGTACAATATGACCACAATAATATATACAATGTTACAATAACACTGGATTTTTTGGTTGGTTTCCCCTTAGAATGCACAACATCTCATGTAAATATGTGGATGAACGATGGCTGAGCGGCATAGGCAAGATGCAATAGATGGTATAAGATACAGTACATACATATGCGATGGGTAATGTAAGATATGTAAACATTATTAAAGTGGCATTGTTTAAAGTGACTAGTGATCCATTTATTAAAGTGGCCAATGATTTGAGTCTCTATGTAGGCAGCAGCCTCTCTGAGTTAGTGATTGTTGTTTCGCAGTCTGATGGCCTTGAGATGGAAGCTGTTTTTCAGTCTCTCGGTCCCAGCTTTGATGCACACCTGTACTGACCTTGCCTTCTGGATGGTAGCAGGGTGAACAGGCAGTGGTTCGGGTGGTTGTTGTCCTTGATGATCTTTTTGGTCTTCCTGTGACATCGGGTGCTGTAGGTGTCCTGGAGGGCAGGCAGTTTGCCCCCGGTGATGCGTTGTGCAGACCGCACCATCCTATGGAAAGTCATGTGGTTGAGAGGGTGGTGCAGTTGCCGTACCAGGCGGTGATACAGCCCAACGGGATGCTCTCAATTGTGCATCTGTAAAAGTTTGTCAGGGTTTTAGGTGACAAGCCAAATTTCTTCAGCCTCCTGAGGTTGAAGAAACTGTCTGTCTGTGTGGGTTGACCATTTCAGTTTGTCTGTGATGTGTACACTGAGGAACTGTCCCTTCGATGTGGATAGGGGGTGCTCCCTCTGCTGTTTCCTGAAGTCCACGATCATCTCCTTTGTTTTGTTGACGTTGAGTGAGAGGTTGTTTTCCTAACACCACACTCCGAGTGCCCTCACTTCCTCCCTGTAGGCTGTCTCGTCGTTGTTGGTAATCAAGCTCACTACTGTTGTGTCGTCTGCAAACTTGATGATTGAGTTAGAGGTGTGCATGGCCACGCAATCATGGTTGAACAGGGAGTACAGGAGGGGGATGAGCACGCACCCTTGTGGGGCCCCAGTGTTGAGGGTCAGCGAAATGGATATGTTGTTTCCTACATTCATCACCTGGGGGCAGCCCGTCAGAAAGTCCAGGACCCAATTGCACAGGGCGGGATTGAGACCCAGGAACTCCAGCTTAATGATGAGCCTGGAGGGTACTATGGTGTTGAATGCTGAGCTGTGGTTGATGAACTGCATTCTTACATAGGTATTCCTCTTGTCCAGATGGGATAGGGCAGTGTGCAGTGTGATGGCGATTGCGTGGTCTGTGGACCTGTTGGGGCAGTATGCAAACTGAAGTGGGTCTAGGGTGGCAGGTAAGGTGGAGGTAATATGATCCTTGACTAGTCTCTCAAAGCACTTCATGATGACAGAAGTGAGTGCTACTGGGCAATAGTAATTTAGTTCAGTTACCTTTGCCATCTGAAGGTTGAACATGGTGAGATTGTAGACTCCTAAATTGATAGTGCAGTTCGTTTAGGTCATTTTACAGCTACGTTTTCTAGCTAGCCAGCCAGCCCATAAAGAGAGCATTGCAGATGTTGTAGTCCACTTGAGCTAGTTCAGTTATCTTTGCCTTCTTGGGTACAGGAACAATGGTGGCCATCTTGAAGCATGTGGGAACAGCAGACTGGGATAGGGAGCAATTGAATATGTCTGTAAACACACCAGCCAGCTACACTGTTTATATTCGGCCATATTCCCAGTTTCCATGATTAAATGCGGTGGTTTGCGCTTTCAGTTTTGTGCGAATGCCGCCATCCATCCATGGTTTTTGGTTAGCGTAGGTTTGGCAGTCACAGTGGGTATAACATCTCCAATGCACTTCCTTATAAACTCACTCACAGAGTCAGCGTATAGATCAATATTATTCTCTGAGGCTGCCCAGAACATTTCCCAGTCTGTGTGATTAAAACAATCTTGAAGCGTGGATTCCGATTGGTCAGACCAGCGTTGAAGGGTTTTAGTCACGGGGAGATCCTGTTTGAGTTTCTGCCTATAGGACGGTAGAAGCAAGATAAAGTTGTGGTCGGATTTGCCGAAGGGAGGACATGGGGGGCCTTGAATGCATTGCGGAAGATAGAGTAGCAATTATCCAGTGTATTGCCCGTGCGGGTGCTGCAATCAATATGCTGATAGAATTTAGGTATCCTTGTTCACAAATTTGCTTTGTTAAAATCCCCAGCTACAATAAATGCAGCCTCAGGATATATGGTTTTCAGTTTACATAGAGTCCAGTGAAGTTCCTTGAGTGCAGTCATTGTATCTGCTTGAGGGGGGTATATACACAGCTGTGACGATAACTGGAGAGAATTCTCTTGGGAGATAATAAGGTCGGCATTTGATTGTAAGGAATTCTAGGTCTGGTGAACAGAAGGACTTGAGTTCCTGTATGTTATGATTACACCATGAGTCGTTAATCATGAAGCATACACCCCCGCCCTTTTTCTTCCCAGAGAGATGTTAATTTCTGTCGGCGCGACGCATGAAGAAACCCGGTGGCTGTACCGACTCAGTCGACATATCCCGAGAGAACCATGTTTCCGTGACCTATTGAACTCTTATGGGATTCTATCCTATATGGTTTTATCTTATAGGATCATATAAGATTCCAATACAGTAATCCAATAGAAAAATCCTATCAGATTTTGGAACCAGTTCTATTGGACTCCTATAGGATTCTATTCTGGTTTAGCGGTCTAAGCACCCGACTCCGGACCACTTAAGCCCCCTCAGCCGACTGTCTGTGCCCTTAACCACTTTCTGTACCCCTCTCTATTGCTGTCTTCCTATCTGTACTCTCCCTATATGTCCTGTAATTTTTTTTATAATAATAACTCTGGTCTCCTTTAAAAATAAAGACAAAATAATCATGTTTACCGTAAAGACAAAAAAATAATACCAGATTCCAATAAAAAAATCCTATCAAAATCTAAAAGAAAATTTTGGAACCAGTCCTACATTTTGGACCCAGTCCTATTAATTGTTTCTCTGAGTGCACGAAACTCTGTCTTTGTATGTCAACTCAACCATGACAGGGTCCTTACTCCAGAGCTTGAAGGAGGTTGAGATGGGCAGCGGCAACACAGACCTCTCAAACTTATTCAAGGAAAGAGACAGAACCATATACAATATCTTCTATCTCCATGGCTTTAAAACTGCACAGCCAAGCTTTTGTTTGAGCACTTGACTCTAACATAGTTCCAAATCAAATGAGAAATTCCTCATCTGCTTTCTTTGACAAATACACTTTTAACTGTTAAAGGGAGCTGGGCAAGTCATAGGCAAATCGTGAGATACATAAAAGTATTGCAAATAAGCCTGAAAACATGTTGACAACCTGGTAAGCCTTTTGTTACATGTACTGTATGTCTGCAAAGCATAGAAGTGTTTAACTCATTATTGAACTACTATGGAAAGATATGATGACACTAAATGAGATAAGCTGTCCAGTGACACAATCTTGAACAAAGCGACAAATGTCTTCCTTTTAACATCCTGAGACCTCATTTTGTTTACTTTTTTTTTAAAGAATACGTGTTGCAAGGCACCAGGCCTTTCAAAGAGCTGTTACTTCAATATCCAATCACTAAAATCCCCTGTTGCTTATCTGCAAATGGAAAGTCATTGTCTAAAACATTGGATTAAATGTTACGTAAAAGCGTGCTGCAGTTTCTCTCTAGTTGTTTACTGACTGAATGCAGGACTCTCAAGAGAGAGTCAAGCCCTGACCCTCTTCCAGGTCAAAGTGGTTAACAGAGCACTCACCAGCCAGAAGGACATTGCAGAGCTTTCAATGGTACACTTATAGGACAACCACTCCTCTCTTAGGTCCAGAACCAGGTAAGGTTCAGAATAATTAATTAGGCTTGCCAGGAGCTCACGGGGACTGTGCCATAGTCCCTCTAGTAACACAAACTGAACTGAGAGACAGAGCCTGGCAGTCTAGCCTTTATCCTGACATATTTCCTGAGCTGCATTGTTAGACTGGGAAAGAGAAAACACACACACTCTCACACACACACAGACAAACCGAAACACTCGCACGCTCACACCCACACACTCAGACACAAGCGTGCACACACACACACATACTAACACACTCATACTAACACACACACACACACACACCGGCATGCTTGCACATACACACAACACACACAGAGCAGTGGAAATGTTGTCTCACTCTCGGGGATCACACCATGGAGCGACCTGCAGAGTGAGTCCAGCAGGAGCTGTTGTTCTTTCCTTTATGTTTTGGGCCAAGGTCACTGTTTAACCTGTGGCTGGCGGGGAGGCGGTAGCCTGCTCCCCAGGACGCTTCACGTCCTTGTTGATTATTGACAGAACATGGAAACCTTTCCAGCCAGCCAACCTGCCAAGACTAAGCTCTCCATATCTCACCACACTGTTTGTTAAAAGGACCACAGCTTATTTACGGTCAGTTCATTATGGTAAAGAATAGATTTACCTTCAATACATTAGGTATAGACACATAACCTTTTGTGTGTGATTTAGTGGCAATACGGGCATGGTACTCTTCGCAGGATTTAGAGGCAAGGTCTAAAGCTGAGAGTGTGAGAGAGGAATGACCCAGAAGTGCTTGGGATAGCGGATCTGAGAGAAGGGTCTCTAAATGTGATAGAGTAACAGCTGTAGTTGAGAGACCAAAACAGAAACCCATTAGTTGATTTTAACTGACCTTTTAAACCTTTTCACATACTACGTTCTAGATATGAAAGAAATATGTATTGTTTTTCCATCGCTATGTTGAAACAAAAATGGATACATTTAAAACTGTAAAGGATTTACACAATAAAGTCAAAGACATTTATTTTGGAGTACTCAAAGAGTGAAACATATAGCTTGGGAGAAGAGTGTGATGGTCAGCAGAACCAGGGATGGGGTGGGGTGAAGAGGTCAGGTGCACAGCCAGGAGCCAATGAGGGGCCAGGCAGGCTAGGGTCACCCTTTGTGTTATAGCAGGCGCTAAATGGAAAACGTTTCAACCTGACACATTTGTTGGAACTTTGACTGGTTCCTTAGTTTGCTACATTGACAACAGTGTCTTCTGTCGGAGTTCGAGGGAGGGGATATAGGAGGTAAGTAATAACAACACTCTCCTATATCCACCATTGAGTGTGAGATGAGTTAGCGGCACGACACAGTGCTAACATTCAGGTCGGCTTGTCCTCCTTTGAAGCTGAAATAAGATTTATGGCACTTCCACAATGGAGTCGTGTTTTCATTTTCCCAGAGATTGCATGGCAAATGCCTCTCCTAGTGATATCCTCAAGCGGATATGTAGGATTTCTATCCCCCGAATCTACAAGGCACCAGGAGGGACACGATCCTGCATTCTCTTTCATACACACTAGATGTGTTGACACCTCTTATCATCATCGCCTTTACTGTAACGTCACGGACGCCCATGTTTTTATACGCCTTTATTCTATCACAACAACTACATTGAAATGGGTGATTTTCAGATAAGGAGAGATTATATCATGTAAAGAAAGTAGCAGGGGAGGTGTTGATATGGTGTTCAACTCAGTTTGTGTGTGTGTGTGTGTGTGTGTGTGTGTGTGTGTGTGTGTGTGTGTGTGTGTGTGTGTGTGTGTGTGTGTGTGTGTGTGTGTGTGTGTGTGTGTGTGTGTGTGTGTGTGTGTGTGTGTGCGCGTCCGGCATAAACAAAGACACCCAGAACAATCTGTTCCCTAGCAGCGGCCAGGTCAGCTGGGGAAGCAGTAGAGCTGCAAGCGGATTGGATGGGGTGTGTTCTCCAACACCATCGTGGATGGAGAAAAAAAAATAGTTTCCATCAACAGGCTCTGCACAGGAAACACTGTGTCCCCAGCAGGAAGCGCCTGTACAGAACAACAGAGTGGACAGGGGAGCCTAACTACAGTTTGTGTGTGTGTGTGTGCATGTGTGAGAGAGAACTGGATACTGCTGTAAACACAGCACCACACCCCCTTAGGGCTGCTAGTCCCCGGGGTACCCTGTCACCTCACCGAGTTCACACCACACCCCCTTAATGAGGGCGCACCGTGGATTGCGTCATCTCCTGGAAGCTTTCCAAGAAACCAATGAGAGTTACTTGGCAGGTTCACATGTGGTCATACATTAAGTCAATACACTCCACATGTGCTATTCGTGACATCCATGTTAATGCAGCAATACATATGGATGATGATCACTGAAGGCAAAGGCTAATGATGAGTGGACAATGGACAAAATGTATGATATCCTAGGCATGTAAATATATTATTACATCTTACAAAGCTTTTGGATTTATATTATACTGTGTTATGCTTTGTGGCGTTGTGCAGCGGCAAGTGCAGTGTGAGTAAGGAGTAGATATTTCAGCTCCTCCTGTTGGGATTGACACGGGGCATTGACAAGCCCATGCTAGGAGAAAAGACAGGGCTATTGGAGACTAAAACACAAGGAAAGTTTATCAGGACTCAGACCACGTTTTCGATACATTGAAAGAAGGGATAGGTTGGTTTGAAGGGGTTTACCTTGTCACTCAACTTCTGACAAGTGTTTCTTCACAAGCGCAATAGTAACCTTAGCGATAGTGATTCTGTCCAATGGCGGTGCCTTATGCAAATAGCCCCATAGGCAGTTGTAAAGGGGCACGCTTGACTGGCTGCGAAACTGTGTCCGTCACATTGGTTTTCCATTTCACATGAACTTCCCTTTGTGCTAAAAAGTCTGTTTTTGTATGGTTTAATTGAATTAACTCCTGTGGAGGAAACAGATGCCTCACTTTGGAGAAGGGGGAGACAGTCCTTACGGAAAAACCACATGAATTCACCAGGTCACATGTGATCTTATGAGAAGTTAATGTGATAACATACAGTACCAGTCAACAGTTTGGACACACCTACTCATTCAAGGGTTTTTCTATATTTTTACTATTTTCTACATTGTAGAATAATAGTGAAGACATCAAAACTATGAAACCACCAGTGATGGAAAAAATACGCAACTGTCATACTTTAAAAGAAAATTACTCAGGTAAAAGTGAAAGTCACCCAGTAAAATACTACTTGAGTAAAAATCTAAAAGTATTTGGTTTTTAAATATACTTAATTAAGTATCAAAAGTAAAAGTATTAATCATTTCAAATTCCTTATATTAAGCAACCCAGACCACATGATTTTCTTGTTTTTTTAATTTACGGATAGCCACTTCAACAGTCAGACATAATTTACAAACGAAGCATTTGTGTTTAGTGAGTCTGCCAGATCAGAGGCAGTAGGAATTTATAATTTTTGACAACTTTTATTTTTACTTCACTATATTCCAAAATAAAATATTGTACTTTTTACTCCATACATTTTCCCTGACACCCAAAAAAGTACTCATTATATTTTGAATGCTTAGCAGGATAGGAAAGTGGTCTAATTCATGCACTTATCAAGAAAACATCCCTGGTCATCCCTACTGCCTCTGATCTGGCGGACTCACTAAACACAAATGCTTCGTTTGTAAATTATGTCTGAGAGTTGGAGTGTGCCCCCAAAAGAGACCTCAGAAAAAAACGGTAGGCCTCCACAAGTCGGGTTCATCCTTGGGAGCAATTTCCAAATGCCTGAAGGTACCATGTTCATCTGTACAAACAATAGTACGCAAGTATAAACACCATGGGACTACGCAGCCGTCATGCTGCTCAGGAAGGAGACGCATTCTGTCTCCTAGAGATAACTGTACTTTGGTGCGAAAAGTGCAAATCAATCCCAGAACAACAGCAAAGGACCTTGTGAAGATGCTGGAGGAAAAAGGTACGAAAGTATCTATATCCACAGTAAAACGAGCCCTATATCGACATAACCTTAAAGCAAGGAAGAAGCCACTGCTCCAAAACCATTATAAAAAAGCCAGACTACGGTTTGCAACTGCACATGAGGACAAAGATCGTACTTTTTGGAAAAATGTTCTCTGGTCTGATGAAACAGACATAGAACTGTTTAACTCAGGAAGTTAAAGATTGGTCGCAAATGGGTCTTCCAAATGGACAATGACCCCAAGCATACTTCCAAAGTTGTATCAAAATGGCTTAAGGACAACAAAGTCAAGGTATAGGAGTGGCCATCACAAAGCCCTGACCTCAAACCTACAGAAAATTTGTGGGCAGAACTGAAAAAGCATGTGCGAGAAAGGAGGCCTACAAACCTGACTCAGTTACACCAGCTCTGTCAGGAGGAATGGGCCAAAAAGCTGAAATAAATCATTCTCTCTACTATTATTCTGACATTTCACATTCTTAAAATAAAGTGGTGATCCTAACTGACCTAAAACAGGGAAATTTTACTTGGATTAAATGTCAGGAATTGTGAAAACATCCGCATTGAGCTAAAGTAAAGGAGAGGGGTGACCTCGACAATTTATTGTTAAACGAGAGGCTGCCTGGATCTTTAATTTAAATACCCTTGCTCCCTTCAGTCTCAACGTAGACTTTGATCTGAAGCCATTCTTGTGATTTTGCTATTGTAAAGGTTTGTAGGCTTATGTAGCCAAACTGTGATCGTACGCTATCCGCTTATGTTTTTTGTAAGCTATTTTAATATATGAGAATTAAGCAATAATATCAGGCCACACCCGGCCATGATTACTGACACCTGTGTTTCTTTTGACACTATATAAATGATTCACCCCGCAGTGTTTGTCATTATACCCTGATGAAAACAGCGTGTCTGTCGAAACGTTGGACATAACATTTTTGCATCTGAGCTCCTAGAGTGTGCGGCTCTCCTTTGTTTTTTTAGGTGTTCCACTCCACTAGCCAGCACCTCACCTAAATAGGTGTGCGTTTCCTTCGCCTCTAGACAATGCAGCACATGCAACAATGTTGATGACAATAATGTTGTTTCCAATTTGATCTTAATATAAATCCACAAGCATTCTATAATTAGAATATTAGTTTGTGTTTCTTACATCTGCACACAGCTAGTTTGTATTTTCTTAGCAAGTTAAGCGAAATCGTGTTATCCACTAACGCTAATCGCTAGTTAGCTGGAAAACGTAGCTAGCTAATGCAGCCTGATACCAGTGCTGGTGGAGGCCTAAATCAGCATGTTGTCTGTGCAACAGTATCTTCTAAATCAAAGAGGAATTAGGCAAAGCATGAATATGTTGGCTATATGAATAAAGATTTAATGTAGCCAAAGATTATAGGGTCCCCTAGGAAACACGGAACATCACTTTGATTCCTACCCTGTCACAATAACTCGTCCATGGCATTTTCATTCGTTGTCATGTCAAACACTGTATTCAAAGTGCCCACAATTATTTATATTCTAACTATAGAATTATAACAAAAGTTCACCCAAGTGTTTTGATCTAAATCGCAATTGCAACGTTTGGATAAAAGTAAGGCCTAATATTTTTGCCCATATCTTGTGTGGAAATGATCTCAAATGAGTGCAGGAAATGCAGAAATTAATGGAAATGCTGGAAATTATTTTAGGTTGAAGTTGAATTGAACAGTATAAATCAATCCAAATGGAGAAAGAACCATTGAAATAATTTAGAATATATGTGTTGCTACCCTAAGGTCACTCACTACTCATAAAGCAAATGTAGAACTTGTATTAATCAAAAACATAAAACATTTGAAAAATACCATGATGTGATATTTTGCCCATATCGCCCAGCCCTAGTTCCACCCCCAGTCCAATGGCCAGACGGAGCGAGCCAACCAGGACCTTGAGCCTACTCTGCGCTGCTTGGTCTCCGCCAACCCCACCATCTGGAGCCAGCAGCTTGTGTGGGTGGAATATGCCCGCAACACCCTTCCCTGCTCTGCCACGGGCCTATCGCCATTTGAGTGTTCCCTGGGGCATCAGCCCCGCTCTTCCCCGAGCAGGAAGAAGAGGTCGATATACCTTCTGCCCAGAGCCCGGTCGGCCCTCCTCAAGACCACCTCCAGGTATTGACGACAAGCGGATCGCCATCGGACCCCGGCTCCCCAATATCGTCTCGGACAGAAGGTTTGGCTATCCAGCCTGGATCTGCCCCTCCGCGTGGAATCCCGCAAACTCTCCCCCCGGTTTATTGGCCCGTTTCCCATCTCCAAAATGATTAGCCCCTATGCTGTTCATCTTCTGTTGCTCCATACCCTTCGTATACATCCCACCTGTCCAGAGTTAAACCCATGTCTCACAGCCCTTTGTCTCCTGTTTCTCTGTTTGTCTGTTGCCAGTTCGTTTTGTTTCGTCAAGCCTATCAGTGCTTTTCCCTCTGTTCCTGTTTTCTAGTTTTCCCGGTTTTGACCTTTCCTGCCTGCCCTAACCGTGAGCCTGCCTGCCGTCCTGTACCTTTGCCCCACCTATCTGGATAACTGACCCCTGCCTGCCTTGACCTGTCTTTTGCCTGCCCCTGTTGGATTAATCAACTGTTGTTAATTCAACATTGTCTGCATCTGGGTCTGGGTCTTACCTCAAACGTGATAGCCAAAGGCATGCTCCAACACTCAGACATAATTTACAAACAAAGCATGTTTTCCAAATCAGAGTCTGTAGGGATGACCAGGGATGTTCTACTGAGTGTGTGAATTGGGAAATGTTCCTGTCCTGCTAAGCATTGGAAATGAGTATTTTGGGTACCAGGGAAAATGTATGGAGTAAAATGTATCATTTTCTTTAGGAATGCAGTGAAGTAAAATTTGTCAAAAATATAAATAGTAAAGAACAGATACCCAAAAACAATACTTAAGTAGTACTTTCAAGTATTTTTACTTAAGTACTCTACACCACTGACTGGCTCTGACGCTCGTCAGATGTGGCCAGGCTTGCAAATCCACACGAATTACAAAGGGGAACCCACCCGAGTGCTGCCCAGTGACGCAAGCCTACCAGTCGAGCTAAATGTCTTATATGCTCGCTTCGAGGCATGCAACACTGAACCATGCGTGAGAGCAACAGCTGTTCTAGACAGCTGTGTGATCACGATCTCCATTGCCAATGTGAGTAAGACCTTTAAACAGGTTAACATTCACAAGAACGCAGGGCCAGACGGATTACCAGGATGCATACACAGAGCATGTATTGACCAGCTGACAAGTTTCTTCACTGACATTTTCAACCTCTCCCTGACCCAGTCTGTAATACATATATGTTTCAAGCAGACCACCACAGTCCCTGTGCCCAAGAACACCTGTCTAAATTACTGCCGCCCCATAGCACACACATTTGTAGCCATTAAATGCTTTGAAAGGATGGTCATTAACACCATCACCCCAGAAACCCTGGACCCACTCCAATTCACATACTGCCCAAACAGATCGACAGATTCCATCCTCAAAACGTTGCCAACCAAATTAAAGCCACTCTAAGTGACTGTATTACCATCCTTTGTGTCTCAACAGCTGTCCATGCCAGAGTCTTTGTGGGCGACTTTCCGCATTGCTGAATCTGTAATGTCTTGAAAGCCTGTTTCTAAAAGAAATCTCATTTACACATCTTTTGACCCCAAACCATTAATTTACTCAAACAGTCACAGAGTTGACTAAAATAACATTGTTAACAGTTATAGATGCCCTAAAATCTGTCAAATTCATAACAGCCATTAATTAGCTTATAATTTCTTGGAAGCAACTCTTAAGCTTTAGTGAGAGGACATCTATTTCCTGTAAATTGGGTGCTATTCACACACATCTTCCCTCACTGTAAGAGTCACCTCTATTTTTGAAAACGTTATTTAACAAGGCGAGTCAGTTAAGAACAAATCCTTATTTTCAATGACGGCATAGGTTATCTGCCTTGTTCAGGGGTAGAACGACAGATTTTTACCTTGTCAGCTCAGAGATTCGATCTTGCAACCTTTCGGTTACTAGTCCAATGCTCTAACCACTAGGCTACCTGCCGCCCCAGTCATGTAACCTCTATTGCACTCCACACTGCCCTTTCCCACCTGGACAAAAGTAACAACTACATCAGAATGTTGTTCATTGACTATAGCTCAGTGTTGAACACTATAGCTCATCACTAAGCTAAGGTCCCTGGGACTGAACACCTCCCTCTGCAACTCAAATCTGGACTTCCTGATGGGCCACCCCCAGGTGGTGAGGGTAGGCAACAACACATCCACCACACGGACCCTCAACATGGGGGCTCCTCAGGGGTCCCCTCCTGTACTCCCTGTTCATCTACGACTGCTTGAAAGCGCACGACTTCAACACCATCATCAAGCTTGCCAACGACATGACGTGTGGGCCTGACCACCAACGACGATGAGACAGCCTATAGGGAAGTGGTCAGTCAGCTGGCAGTGTGGTACCAGGACAACAACCTCTCCCTCAATGTGGGCAAGACAAAGGAGTTTATAATTTTTTTCCATTATTATTATTACTTGTATTCTGCATTGTTGGGAAAGGCCCATAAGTAAGCATTTCACTGTTGGTCTACACCTATTGTTCACAAAGCATGTGACAATGAACATTTTATTTTATTTGATACATTTAATAGTTTTCCTTGAGTGTATTTTAACAAAGCTGAGATTTAGTTTGAAGTCCAAAGTGTTGGAATACACATTGAAATCAGTTCTCCTGTAGACTCAGACATGGTAGCGTAGCTGACGGCATTGACGGAATGCCGTCAACCAAGAGGTTTTGACTTCAAATCCCAGGTGAGGACATGTTGAGTAATAATTACTATATAAATAAACAAACACAATGTATGTCAAAGTGTGTCAAGTATGTATATGAAAACACATTGATTCTTGAGATATCCTAATGACTAATTCTTATTTGCAGGGCATCGCCTGTGAAATCTCATATTAAATAGTTGACCAAAAGTACGTGGACACCAGCTAGTTGAACATCTCATTCCAAAATCATGGGCGTTTATATGGAGTTGGTCCCCCCTTTGCTGCTATAACATCCTCTACTCTTCTGGGAAGGCTTCCCATTAGTTGTCAAAATAAAATAAAATTTTATTGGTCACATACACGTGGTTAGCATATGTTAATGAGTGTAGCAAAATGCTTGTGCTTCTAGTTCTGACAGAGCAGTAATATCTAACAAGTAATCTAACAATTCCCCAACAACTACTTAATACACACAAATCTAAAGGGCAATTGTGTCACACCCTGGCCTTTGTTATATATATTTTCTTGATTAGTTTAGTTAGGTCAGGGTGTGACATGGGGGATGTTTGTGTGTTTTGTCTAGTTTAGGGTGTGTGTATTGTTTAGGGGGTTTTGTAGTATGTATGGGGTTGTGTTCAGTGTAGGTGTTTAGAAAAGTCTATGGTTGCCTGATTTGGTTCTCAATCAGAGACAGCTGGTTATTGTTGTCTCTGATTGGGAGCCATATTTAAGGCAGCCATAGGCTTTAGGTGTTTGTGGGTAATTGTCTATGTGTAGTGTTTGTGTCAGCACTATTTGTAATATTAGCTTCACTTTTGTTAGTTTGTGATTAGTGTTCGTTTCGTGTTTCCTCTCTTCAAAGAATAAAAGAAGATGTATTATTCACACGCTGCGCCTTGGTCCAATCTCTCACTGCAAGACGATCGTGACAAATTGAGAATATGTACATATAGTATATGGATGAGCAATGGCCGAGTGGCATAGGCAAGGTGCAGTAGATGGTATAAAATACAGTATATCCATGTGATATGAGTAATGTAAGATATGTTAACATTATTCAAGTGCCATTATTTAAACTGGCATTGTTTAAAGTGACTAGTGATCCATTTATTACAGTGTCCAGTGATTGGGTCTCAATGTAGGCAGCAGCCTCTCTGAGTTAGTGATTGCTGTTTAGCAGTCTGATGGCCTTGAGATAGAAGCTGTTTTCAGTCTCTCGGTCCCAGCTTTGATGCACCTGTTGACCTCGCCTTCTGGATGATAGTGGTGATTTTTTTGGCCTTCCTGTGACATCGGGTGATATAGGTGTTATGGAGGGAAGGCAGTTTGCCCCCGGAGATGCGTTGTGCAGACCGCACCACCCTCTGGAGAGCCTTGCGGTTGAGGGCGGTACAGTTGCCGTACAAGGCTGTGATACAGCCCGACAGGATGCTCTCGATTGTGCATCTGTAAAGGTTTGTCTGGGTTTTGGGTGACAAGACAAATTTCTTCAGCCTCCTGAGGTGGAAGAGGTGCTGTTGCGCCTTCTTCACCACACTGTCTGTGTAGGTGGACCATTTCAGTTTGTCTGTGATGTGTATGCCCGGGAACTTAAAACTTTCCACCTTCTCCACTGCTGTCCCTTCGATGTGGATAGGGGGTGCTCCCTCTGCTGTTTCCTGAAGTCCACGATCATCTCCTATGTTTTGTTGACGTTGAGTGAGAGGTTGTTTTCCTGACACCACACTCCGAGTGCCCTCACCTCCTCCCTGTAGGCTGTCTCGTCGTTTTTGGTGATCAGGCCCACTACAGGCCCATTGTGTCGTCTGCAAACTTGATGATTGAGTTGGAGGAGTACATGGCCACGCAGTCATGGGTGAACAGGGAGTACAGGAGAGGGCTGAGCACACACCCTTGTGGGGCCCCAGTGTTGAGGGTCAGCGAAGTGGAGATGTTGTTTCCTACCTTCACCACCTGGGGGCGGCCCATCAGAAAGTCCAGGACCCAGTTGCACAGGGCGGGGTTGAGACCCAGGGCCGCCAGCTTGATGATGAGCTTGGAGGGTACTATGGTGTTGAATGCTGAGCTGTAGTCAATGAACAGCATTCTTTCATAGGTATTCCTTTTGTCCAGATGGGATAGGGCAGTGTGCAGTGTTCTGGCGAATGCGTCATCTGTGGCCCTGTTGGGGCGGTATGCAAACTGAAGTGAGACTAGGGTGGCCGGTAAGGTGGCGGTAATATGATCCTTGACTAGTGTCTCAAAGTACCTCATGATGACAGAAGTGAGTGCTACGGGGCAATAGTCATTTAGTTCAGTTAACTTTGCCTTATTGGGTTCAGGAACAATGGTAGCCATCTTGAAACATGTTGGGATAACAGACTGGGATAGGGAGCAATTGAATATGTCCGTAAACACACCAGTCAGCTGGTCTGTGCATGCTCTGAGGACACGGCAAGGGATGTCGTCTGGGCCAGCAGCCTTGCGAGGGTTAACAAGTTTAAATGTTTTACTCAAGTCAGCTACGGAGAAGGAGAGGGGGGATGCAGTCTTTTTTAGCGAGCCACAACCGTGGCACTGTATTATCCTCAAAGCGGGCAAAGAAGGTGTTTAGTTTGTCTGGAAGTGTGACGTCGGTGTCCGTGACATGGCTGTTTTTGTTTTTGTAGTCAGTGATTTCCTGTAGACCCTGCCACATATGTCTTGTGTCTGAGCCGTTGAAGTGCGACTCCACCTTGTCCCTGTACCGGCATTTCGCTTGCTTGATTGCCTTGCGGAGGGAATAACAACACTGTTTATATTCAGCAATATTTCCATGGTAAAATGTGGTGGATTCGCGCTTTCAGTTTTGCGCAAATACCACCATCCATCCACGGTTTCTGGTTAGGGTAGGTTTTAATAGTCACAGTGGGTACAACATCTCCAATGCACTTCTTTATAAACGCACTCACCGAGTCAGCGTATAGGTCAATGTTGTTCTCTGAGTTTGACAGGAACATATTCCAGTCCGTGTGATTAAAAAATCTTGAAGTGTGGCTTCCGATTGGTCAGACCAGCGTTGAAGGGCTCTCGTCACTGATACATCCTGTTTGAGTTTCTGCCTATAAGATTGAAAAAGCAACAAGGCGTCGTGGTCTGATTTGCCGAAAGGAGGGCGGGGGGAGGGCTTTGTATGCAATGCAGAAGTTAGAGTAGCAGTGGTCGAGAGTATTAGCCCGTGCAAGAATTCTCTTGGTAGGTAAAATGGCTGGCATTTGATTTTAAGGAATTCTAAGTAGGGTGAGCAGAAGGACTTGAGTTCCTGTATGTTGTTATGATTACAACATGAATCGTCAATCATAAAGCATACACCCCACCCTTCCTCTTCCCATAGAGGTGTTTATCTCTGTCGGCGTGATGCGTGGAGAAGCCCGTAGCTGATCCGATTCCGACAACATATCCCGAGAGAGCCATGTTTCCGTGAAACAGAGAATGTTACAATCTCTGATGTCTCTCTGGAAGGCAACTTGCTCGAATTTCATCTACCTTGTTGTCAAGAGACTGGACATTGGCGAGTAGTATACTCGGGAGCGGTGAGCGATGTGCACGTCTACGGAGCCTGACCAGAAGGCCCTCCGTCTGCCCCTTCTGCGGCGCTGTTGTTTTGGGTTGGCTACTGGGATCAGATCCATTGTCCTGGGTGGTGGTCCGAACAGAGGATCCGCTTCAGAAAAGTCGTATTCCTGGTCGTAATGTTGGTAAGTTGACGTTGCTCTTATATCCAATAGTTCTTCCTGGCTGTATGGAATAAGCCTTAATATTTCCTGTCGTTACAATGTAAGAAATAATAAAAAATGTAAAACAATACTGTATAGTTTCCGAAGAACACGAAGCGAGGCGACCATTTTTATTGGTGCCATTTGACATGATGTTGGAACATTGCTGCTTCCATTCAGCCACAAAAGCATTAGTGAGGTCGGGCACTAACTTAGGGTGATTAGGCCTGGCTTGCAGTCAGCGTTCCAATTCATCCCAAAGGTGTTCGATGGGGTTGAGGTCAGGGCTCTGTGTAGGCCAGCCAAGTTCTTCCACACCATTTCTGTATAGACCTCGCTTTGTGCATGGGGGCATTGTCATGCTGAAACAGGAAAGGGCCTTCCCCAAACTGTTGCCACAAAGTTGGAAGCAATGAATTGTCTAGTATGTCATTGTACGCTGTAGAGTTAAGATTTCCCTTCACTGGAAGTAAGGGGCCTTGCCCGAATCATGAAACACAGCCCCAGACAATTATTCCACCTTCACCAATCTTTATAGTTGGCACTATGCATTCGGGCAGGTCAGATGGTGAAGAGTGATTCATCACCCCAGAGAACGCGTTTCCACTGCTCCACAGTCCAATGGCAGTGAGCTTTACACCACAACAGCCAACACTTGGCATTGCGCATGGTAATCTTAGGCTTCTGTGCGGCTGCTCGTCCATGGAAATCCATTTCATCAAGCTCCCTTCGAACTGTTCTGGTGCTGACGTTGCTTTCTGAAGCAGTTTGGAACTTGGTAGCGAGTGTTGCAAACGAGGACAGGCGATTTTTACGAGCTTCAGCTCTCGGCGTTTCCATTCTGTAAGCTTGTGTGGCATATCACTTCGCGACTGAGACGTTGTTGCTCCTAGACGTTTCCAATTCACAATAACAGCACTTACAGTTGACTGAGGCAGCTCTGACTTGTTGGAAAGGTGGAATCCTATGACTGTGCCAAATTGAAAGTCATTGAGGCCATTATACTGCCAATTTTTGTCTATGGAGATTGCATGGCTGTGTGCTCTATTTTATACACCTGTCAGCAACGGGTGTGCCTGAAATAGCTGAATCCAATAATTTAATGGGGTGTCCACATACCTTTGTATATGTAGTGTATTTCCACACTAAAACGTGGAAATTTCACATGTGAAATCATGAGTTTTTTCCATAAGGGAGGGTATCATCCATCTATCACTATATTGTTCTGTTAGGAAGGGAGACAGCAAAAATTACGTCATTGAAGATTAATGTAAGGATAAAAAGCTCTACATGACTCCCATGGGAAAATTAAGCAAGGTGTCTACGATTCACATGGTCTGCATAAAAAAAGCCCACATTTTCCCTATATAGTGCACTACTTTTGGTCATTTGGCCATAAAAGTTGTTAGTGGGAATTTAGCCTTGGAGTGGTCACACAAATACACTGCCCATGCCACTACCTTCACTCAAAAATAACCACATCATCTCTCACCATCTTGACAGTGTCACCATCTGCTGGCCAAAGACCACAGGTTCTCTGTTTTTCAGGTTTCCATCCTCCAAACTTTGTCATTTTATACAGATTATCTCTCGCCACTGTCTGGTTCTTTCTCTCCATTTTTCTCACACACAATCATGGTTTTCTAATGGTTTTCTAATTTCTAATATCTTACTTCTGAGGCAACTCAGTGCATCAAGTAATATGCCTCAATTCAGAAACATTTAGTTGTCAACCTCCTTATGATACTTTTGTGGCAGTGATTTTAAGACTAAGATAAACACGCTCCCTTGGAAGTGAATCAAACAGCAGCTTTCTGGAAGAAGAAAACAGGAGAGACAGTATACTTGTATTGTTTTGTCTAGATGTGAGGTCCCAGCTTGACAGCGGCCATGGAATGTAAATTCTGTGTTTATTTTGCCTTCTTCCCTTTCTTTCATGTCTGCTCCTCTTCAGTCCTAGCATCAGTATATCGCCTGACTTCAAATAATAACCTAAAGTAGATAAAAGTAGATAGATAAAAGTAGATAAAACTGTAATGGAAACAAATGTTTGCCCAGTCTCTGAGCAAGTGCTGGGGAAAAGAGGCCTCAATCAGAGTCATCTCAATTTTCTTGAGTTCTGGTGAAGAAAATGTCTGCAGTTTTGTCAACAATATATAGACGTCTCAGATCTTATAGGGATGGGAGAATGAAAAAAACATGACACAAACTACGTTTCCATCCACAGTTTTCATGTGAGTAAAGTCATACCGTATAAAAAACAACAACAAAATGACAGCTGTGACGGAAACAGGAAGTTTCAGTACAATTTTCTAAATGCAGACAGATGATTTGTTCGTTCGACATGGTGGGATCTTTTTGTGTCGGTAAAATTAAGTATGCAATAAATTGTAGTGGAAATGCCATTATGCACAAATATTTATATAAGAAACATCATATCGAAGTAAACTAAGAGTCACGTGATGACATGGTATGACTCTGGAAACCATACAGTTTATTAGGCTACAGATGAAATAAATTATGATGAACTTCACAGGGTGGTGAAAGTGGACGGTTGTGAGCTTGATGCTCCTTTCCAATAAATATCGAGGGTCTTATTCTGGTTACAAGGTGATCAAATCAAAACAAACTTTATTTGTCACATGCGCCAAATACAACAAGTGTAGACCTTACCGTGAAATGCTTACTTACAAGCCCTTAACCAACAGTGCAGTTCAAGAAGAGTTAAGAAAATATTTACCAAATAGACTAAAGTTAAAAAGAATAAGAAAAAGTAACACAATAACAATAGCAATAATGAGGCTATAGAGGGGGTACCAGTACTGAGTCACTGTGCGGTGGTACAGGTTAGTTGAGGTAATTTGTACATGGAGGGTGGGGTAAAGTTACTTTGCATAGATAATCAATCGATGCTTGACTGCCGTTTGACAAATACAAATATTCTCCTTCTTATCCATAATAATCTGATCATGCACAACCTACTCGCACTGTATCTGTGATCTGTTGGCTAGAGCACACGTGCCAAGACCAGAGTAGGCACATTTGCTATTTAACGCATGTCACGTGTGCTCCCTCTCCCGCCTCTAGGTCACCAGGCTGCTCGTGATGGCGCACACCTGTCACCATCGTTACGCGCACTTGGACATCACTCCCCTGATTACCTTCCCTATATATGTCACTACCTTTGGTTCCTTCCCCAGGCGTTATTGTTTCTGTGTCATGTCTGTGCGTTGTCCGTGTTTCTTTTTTTGTGTTATGTTGTTTATTTATTTGAACACTCACGTCCTGAACTTGCTTCCCGACTCTCAGCGCACATCGTTACAACCGAACAGTTTATATGTGAAAAATATCGGTAGTTGAAAATGCGTTGGAAACTTTAGATTTTTATTCAGTACATGAAAACTTGAGTAAAAAAGGATATTTTGTGGGCACCAGGTCATCACGTACTGATTTTTAACCGCAAGAAGTCCGTTTGGTAGAAACACACAACTGGTGGGAAAATGCGTTTATTTTTCTTTATGCTGATTTTAGAATATTTGCATGAAAATCTGTCGCCAATTGGATGGAAACCTAGCTACAGCCTTGAAATATTGCTGTGGTGAAAGTCAGTTTTTGATTCCCATTATATACTGAACAAAAATATAAACGCAACATGTAAAGTGTTGTTCCAATGTTTTATGAGATTAAATAAAAGATCCCAGAAATGTTCCATTCGCACAAAAAGCTTATTTCGCTCAAATGTTGTGCACAAATTTGTTTACATCCCTATTAGTGAGCATTTCTCCTTTGCCAATATAATCCATCCACTTGACAGGTGTGGCATATCAAGAAGCTGATTAAACAGCATGATCATTACACAAGTGCACTTAGTGCTGGGGACAATATAAGGCCAGTTTAAAATGTGCAGTTTTGTCACACAACACAATGCAACAGATGTCTCAAGTTTTGAGGGAGCGTGCAATTGGCATGCTGACTGCAGGAATGTCTACCAGAGCTGTTTGGCAGAGAATTTAATGTTTGTTTCTCTACCATAAACCGCTTCCAACATCGTTTTAGAGAATTTGGCAGTACGTACAACCAGCCACACAACTCCCGACCAAGTGTAACCACGCCAGCCCAGGACCTCCACATCCGGCTTCTTCACCTGCGGGATCGTCTGAGACCAGCCACCTGGACAGCTGATGAAACTGAGGAATATATCTGTCTGTAATAAAGCCCTTTTGTGGGAAAAAACTAATTCTAGTTGGCTGGGCCTGGTTCCCCAGTGGGTGACCCTGGCTCAAGTATGTGGGCATATACCCTCCCAGCCCCACCCATGGTTGTGCCCCTGCTCATGTGAAATCCATAGATTAGTGCCTAATGATTTTTTTTTAATTGCCTCATTTCCTTATATGAACTGTAACTAAGTAAAATCATTGAAATTGTTTCATGTTGCGTTTATGTTTTTGTTCAGTACATTGTCACATTTCAACTGATCTGACAGATAACTGGCCAACACTCATTGGATAGCTAAAAAGAAGTTTGGCTACAATATGTTGTCCTAACATTCAAAAATGTTATCAAGGGGACATCGTCCACTGAACCCCCTTTCATCCTGAAAAGAGTCAGAGTTAATCTTGCTAAGGTGTTTTGTGGTGGCAGAATTAGTATTTATGAAAATCTAAATGTGCACAAATCTTGTCTGCTTGCTGGCTGAACCAGTCTCAAAATCAATCCATATGAAACAAAAGGCATGGATGCTAACAACGCTAGTTCACACACTGAATGCTGAATACTCCCTGTAGCTAGCTAGCTAGTGTAGTGAAGTTCTACCTAATCCACAAATTCGTTTTCATTAGTGATGCACCGATATGACATTTTTGGCCGATACCGATATCCAATATTTTCCTTGCCCCAAAAACCGATACTGATACCCAATATATATATATATATTCCTAAAGATTGGAAAGCGGCCACGGTCATCCCCCTCTTCAAAGGGGGAGACACTCAAGACCCATACTGTTAAAGACCTATATCCATCCCGCCCTGCCATTCTAAAAGTCTTTGAAAGCCAAGTGAACAAACAGATCACCGACCATTTCATATCCCACCGTACCTTCTCCGTTTTGCAATCTGGTTTCCGAGCTGGTCACGGGTGCACCTCAGCCACGCTAAAGGTTCTAAACGATATCATAACTGCAATCGATAAAAGACAATACTGTGCAGCCGTCTTCATCGACCTGGCCAAGGCCGGAAGACTCAACAGCCTTGGTTTCACTAATGACTACCTCGCCTGGTTCACTAACTACTTCTCAGATAGGGTTCAGTGTGTCAAATCTTTGGGTCTGTTGTCCGGACCTCTGGCAGTATCTATGGGGGTGCCACAGGGTTCAATTCTCGGGCCGACTCTTTTCTCTGTATATACAGTGGGGCAAAAAAGTATTTAGTCAGCCACCAATTGTGCAAGTTCTCCCACTTAAAAAAATGAGAGAGGCCTGTAATTTTCATCATAGGTACACTTCAACTATGACAGACAAAATGAGAAAAGAAAATCCAGAAAATCACATTGTAGGATTTTTTATGAATTTATTTTCAAATTATGGTGGAAAATAAGTATTTGGTCAATAACAAAAGTTTATCTCAATACTTTGTTATATACCCTTTGTTGGCAATGACAGAGGTCAAACGTTTTCTGTAAGTCTTCACAAGGTTTTCACACACTGTTGCTGGTATTTTGGCCCATTCCTCCATGCAGATCTCCTCTAGAGCAGTGATGTTGTGGGGCTGTTGCTGGGCAACACGGACTTTCAACTCCCTCCAAAGATTTTCTATGGGGTTGAGAACTGGAGACTGGCTAGGCCACTCCAGGACCTTGAAATGCTTCTTACGAAGCCACTCCTTCGTTGCCCGGGCGGTGTGTTTGGGATCATTGTCATGCTGAAAGACCCAGCCACGTTTCATCTTCATTGCCCTTGCTGATGGAAGGAGGTTTTCACTCAAAATCTCACGATACATGGCCCCATTCATTCTTTCCTTTACACGGATCAGTCGTCCTGGTCCCTTTGCAGAAAAACAGCCCCAAAGCATGATGTTTCCACCCCCATGCTTCACAGTAGGTATGGTGTTCTTTGGATGCAACTCAGCATTCTTTGTCCTCCAAACACGACGAGTTGAGTTTTTACCAAAAAGTTATATTTTGGTTTCATCTGACCATATGACATTCTCCCAATCTTCTTCTGGATCATCCAAATGCTCTCTAGCAAACTTCAGCCGGGCCTGGACACGTCTGGCACTGCAGGATTTGAGTCCCTGGCGGCGTAGTGTGTTACTGATGGTAGACTTTGTTACTTTGGTCCCAGCTCTCTGCAGGTCATTCACTAGGTCCCCCCGTGTGGTTCTGGGATTTTTGCTCACCGTTCTTGTGATCATTTTGACCCCACGGGGTGAGATCTTGCGTGGAGCCCCAGATCGAGGGAGATTATCAGTGGTCTTGTATGTCTTCCATTTCCTAATAATTGCTCCCACAGTTGATTTCTTCAAACCAAGCTGCTTACCTATTGCAGATTCAGTCTTCCCAGCCTGGTGCAGGTCTACAATTTTGTTTCTGGTGTCCTGACAGCTCTTTGGTCTTGGCCATAGTGGAGTTTGGAGTGTGACTGTTTGAGGTTGTGGACAGGTGTCTTTTATACTGATAACAAGTTCAAACAGGTGCCATTAATACAGGTAACGAGTGGAGGACAGAGGAGCCTCTTAAAGAAGTTACAGGTCTGTGAGAGCCAGAAATCTTGCTTGTTTGTAGGTGACCAAATACTTATTTTCCACCATAATTTGAAAATAAATTCATTAAAAATACTACAATGTGATTTTCTGGATTTTTTTTCTCATTTTGTCTGTCATAGTTAAAGTGTACCTATGATGAAAATTACAGGCTTCTCTCATCTTTTTAAGTGGGAGAACTTGCACAATTGGTGGCTGACTAAATACTTTTTTGCCCCACTGTACATTTGAAGTCGGAAGTTTACATACACTTAGGTCGGAGTCATTAAAACAAATTTTTCAACCACTCCGCAAATTTCTTCTTAACAAACTATAGTTTTGGCAAGTCGGTTAGGACATCTACTTTGTGCATGACACAAGTAATTTTTCCAACAATTGTTTACAAACAGATTATTTCACTTATAATTCACTGTCTCACAATTTCAGTTGGTAAGAAGTTTACATACAATAAGTTGACTGTGCCTTTAAACAGCTTGGAAAATTCCAGAAAATGATGTCGTGGCTTTAGAACCTTCTGATAGGCTAATTGACATCATTTGAGTCAATTGGAGGTGTACCTGTGGATGTATTTCAAGTCCTACCTTCAAATTCAGTGCCTCTGCTTGACATCATGGGAAAATCAAAAGAAATCAGCCAAGACCTCAGAAAATAAATTGTAGACCTCCACAAGTCTGGATCATCCTTGGGAGCAATTTCCAAACGGCTGAAGGTACCACGTTCATCTGTACAAACAATAGTATGCAAGTATAAATACCATGGGACAACGCAGTCGTCAAATCGCTCAGGAAGGAGAAGCATTCTTCTAGAGATTAACGTACTTTGGTGCGAAAAGTGCAAATCAATCCCAGAACAACAACAAAGGACCTTGTGAAGATGCTGGAGAACACATGTACAAAAGTATCTATATCCACAGTAAAACGAATCCTGTATCGACAACCTGAAAGACCGCTCAGCAACGGAGAAGCCACTGTTCCAAAACCGACATAGAAAAGCCAGACTACGTTTTTCAACTGCACATGGGGACAAAGATTGTACTTTTTGGAGAAATGTCCTCTGGTCTGATGAAACAAAACTAGAACTGTTGGCCATAAGGACTCTTGCTATTTTTGGAAGAAAAAGGGGGATGCTTGCAAGCCGAAGAACACCATCCCAACCGTGAAGCACGGGGGTGGCAGCATCATGTTTTGGGGGTACTTTGCTGCAGGAGGGACTGGTGCACTTCACAAAATAAATGGCATCATGAGGGAGGAAAATAATGTGGATATATTGAAGCAACATCTCAAGACATCAGTCGGGAAGTTTAAGCTTGGTTGCAAATGAGTCATCCAAATGGACAATGACCCCAAGCATTCTTTCAAAGTTGTGACAAAATGGCAACAAAGTCAAGGTATTGGAGTGGCAATCACAAAGCCCTGACCTCAATCCTATGGAAAATGTGTGGGCAGAACTGAAAAAGCGTACGCGAGCAAGGAGGCCTACAAACCTGACTCAGTTACACCAGCTCTGTCAGGAGGAATGGGACAAAATTCACCCAACTTATTGTGGGAAGCTTGTGGAAGGCTACCCGAAACATTTGACCCAAGTTAAACAATTTAAAGGCAATTCTACCAAAAACTAAGTGAGTGTATGTAAACTTCTGACCCACTGGGCATGTGATGAAAGAAATAAAAGCCGAAATAAATCATTCTCTCTAATATTATTCTGACATTTCACATTCGTAAAATAAAGTGGTGGTCCTAACTGACCTAAGACAGTGAATTTTTACATGGAATAAATGTCAGGAATTGTGAAAAACTGAGTTGAAATGTATTTGGCTAAGGTGAATGTAAACTTCCGACTTCAACTGTATCAATGATGTCGCTCTTGCTCTCTCTGCTCTTAAATGCAAGTAAAACTAAATGCATGCTCTTCAACCGATCGCTGCCCGCACCTGCCCACCCGTCCAGCATCACTACTCTGGATGGTTCTAACTTAGAATATGTGGACAACTACAAATACCTAGGTGTCTGGCTAGACTGTAAACTCTCCTTCCAGACTCACATTAAGCATCTCCAATCCAAAGTTAAATCTAGAATCGGCTTCCTATTTTGCAACAAAGCCTCCTTCACTCATACTCCCAAACATACCCTCGTAAAAACTGACTATCCTACAGATCCTTGACTTCGGCGATGTCATTTACAAAATAGCCTCCAACACTCTACTCAGCAAATTGGATGCAGTCTATCACAGTGCCATCCGTTTTGTCACCAAAGCCCCATATACTACCCACCACTGCGACTTGTATGCTCTCGTTGGCTGGTCCTCACTACATATTCATCGCCAAACCCACTGGCTCCAGGTCATCTTTAAGTCTTTGCTTGGTAAAGCTCCACCTTATCTCAGCTCACTGGTCACCATAGCAACACCCACCCGTAGCACGCACTCCAGCAGGTATATTTCACTGGTCGTCCCCAAAGCCAACACCCCTTTGGCCGCCTTTCCTTCCAGTTCTCTGCTGCCAATGACTGGAACGAATTGCAAAAATCACTGAAGTTGGAAACTTATATCTCCCTCACTAACTTTAAGCGTCAGCTGTCAGAGCAGCTTACCGATCGCTGCAGCTGTACACAGCCCATCTGTAAATAGCCCATCCAACCTACCAACCAACTACCTACCTCATCCCCATATTTGTTTTTGTTTTTCTGCTCTTTTGCACACCAGTATTTCTACTTGCACATCCTCATCTCCACATATATCACTCCAGTGTAAATTGCTAAATTGTAATTACTATTACGCCACTATTGGCCTATTTATTGCCTTACCTCCTTACTTCATTTGCACACACTGTATACAGATATTTCCAGTGTGTTATTGACTGTACGATTGTTTATGTCGCACTGCTTTGCTTTGTCTTGGCTAGGTCGCAGTTGTAAATGAGAACTTGTTGTCAACTGGCCTACCTGGTTAAATAAAGGTTACATAAAAAATAAAAAATAAAACGTAAAGTGGCATAATTCTACAATTTGTATTCATTTGCATAACTGTCAATGACATACTTTTATTTTGAAGGCAAACCCCTAAATTCCACTATTTTGCCTAATCCAAGCTACCAAGCTAAAGCTAGCTACCCCAGAAGAAAATTATGCTTTATTACCAACGCAGTATTGTAAACTGCGTTGGCCGGTGTTTGCAGACTTTTTTGTACAGCATTAACAGTGCTACTGTATCTTTTTTGACACGCAAAGACCCAAACGGCGTTCCATAGTATGTATGTCGTGAAGCTAATAGCAGTGACGCTATTACTGTGTAACTCCGGTAGGGCAACATCTGAAAAATATCGCACTTGGTAGTGTGTACCGGTGCTCGACCAGTCATCGAAAGCCAACATCACCCACGACAGAGAAAGGTTGATTGTCAAGGGGAATTAATTAAATTATCTTGGCTTTAAAGGATTTCACCTTTGAGTTGTTTCGCTGAAATTTTCTTACTCTTTCAAATGACTGCTCAACTTGTTGACTGCTCGATCCACACAGGAGACATTGTGGGCTAGGTTAGGAATGCTGTGATGCACATGTAGCGCAGAATTTTACCTGGTATCATTACGTTATGTCCCTACGTTATATAGGTATGCACGGTAGCTTTGACATCGTTTTTTTACATCGGCGTTAAACTTGATTTCAGGCCGATACCGATGTTGGCATTTTAAGCTAATATTGGACGATTCCGATATGTTCACCGATATATCGTGCATCCCTAGTTTTCATGATATCTGTTCTGCTGTGATTAGCGTGTCAAGTTCTACAGCACAGCTGACTGCTCTCTGCGGCGTTATGGTGTTGGTCATATGTTACAAATCCTCCAAACATCGGCTTCGAGGGCATTATCACTTTTATACAACGGGTTACCAACATATATATTTTTTTAAATGATTAATTTATTCATACTATTTAATCGTTCGACAAATCGAGGGTTGCTACCCAAGCCCGGCTGATCGTTTGTTCTATTGGTTTGGTTGCTGGAGACACGACCCAGTTGCTCAGCCTTTTTGTTCTGTATCTATGGACGCGATCCAGTCGTTCGTTCTAAATGTTCTAAATGTTGCCATACTGGCTGGCAACGTTCTTATCCGTTGCTTGATAGCTAGCCAACTATGGCTAACTTATAGCCAGAATAACAGCAAAGTAGCTGCATTTGCAATTATTTAAGCCATTTTTTAGAGACATTTATTTGGATACATCCATAACAATGAGCTAATGAGGAACGATTTCGCCTGGCAAAGAAAATGTGCTCACTTGTCAGGACTGTTGTTCAGTGGAGCTAGCTAACAACACAGCTAACACAATCGCTTCAAACTGAAGCTGGAAACACTGCAAACTAGCTGCACTTTGTTTCGTTTTATCTTTTTTCAACTGACATTTCTTTGTATATATCCATAAAAACTGATTAGTGATTTCGACTGGCTGAGAAACGCTGCCTACCTGTCTGTCTCGTCCCGGTCCCCGACACCTTCTTTACTATGGGACAGCTGGAGATCGAATTTGAATTTTGAAACAATGTTGCAAATGTCGGAGACACAGACAGCAAGGTTTATACAAATCCCTGCTGTTGAAAACTAAATGTTAGTCTAAAATGGATGGAACAGTAAATAGGCATTTTAACGTCATAGATTTAGCCGGTGGTAACTTGTGGAATAGACACCGGCTGGAATGCGGTTTTACCCAATCAGCATTCAGGATTAGACCCACCCATTGTATAACTACTGAGAGCGGATACATTTTCAGAATTAGGAACTAGTATTAGGCGGATGAGCAAAATTATTTTTAGAGATGAGTTCCATGTCCTGAAAGACAGATCGGTTGAGGGACGAGCGTCGCATAGGAGTGACGCCATTGGACGTGAGACAATGGCCCATAATATGCAAAATATGTCTTGAGATACTCAGGGCTACAGAATAATCACAATGTTTGGGATCAAAGCATCATCAAAGTTCTATTCATATCAAAAGGTTAGACTGTTTGAGTGGTGGCTTCTATCCAAAACATACAACAGTGCAGGACCACCTGTTAGATATTGGAGATATAATGATGGGGGAATTAAGCTTGAGAACTAAACCCCATGGTGGTGGGATTTTGATGTACTGTCAGTTAATGACTCATGGAATCCAATGGAAGTTGCATTTCTCTCCACATCAAAGAGCCTCCATAGGGTTAACCCAGGCCACATTTCATGATAACCTGCTCAACTGATGCTCTCTAATGAGGTTTCCGTAACATGATTATACTGGTGATGGAACTGGCAGGCACAGGTGTCTATCGTTACTCATCTATTGATCTGGCTATACAACTGTGAGGGAAACCAATAGGTGAATGCTTGGATACTCTCAGCATTCTCCCCGGCCCTCAGATGTCCTTTTCTGCCACTATGCAACACTTGGGCTGTCCATAACAGCACAATGATTTGTCTCATGGGCATTCAGGATATGCAAAGACCCTGTCAGTGAAACATAGCTCCAGAGCAGATACACACATAGCAGAAGCCTCCCTCTGATCTTTCCAGCAGTCATACAAAACGGACAGATTAACTTCATAAGAAACAATCTGTCTATTGTGTCCCAGAATAAACCTATGATTATTATTAACTTGTATTTATTCAGGAGAACCCAATTGAGACCAGTGTCATTTACAATGGTGCCCTCAGGACAAAAATACAGCGACAATAAAAATATACAGTACCAGCCAAAAGTTTGGATACACCTACTCATTCAAGGGTTTTTCTTTATTTTTACTCTTTTCTACATTGTAGATTAACAGTGAAGACATCAAAACTATGAAATAACACATATTGAATCATGTAGTAACCAAAAACGTGTTAAACAAAACAAAATATATTTTAGATTTTTCAAAGTAGCCACCCTTTGCCTTGATGACAGCTTTGCACACTCTTGGCATTCTCTCAACCAGCTTCACCTGAAATGCTTTTCCAACCATCTTGAAGGAGTTCCCACATATGCGGTGCACTTGTTGGCTGCTTTTCCTTCGCGGTCCAACTCATCCCAAACCATCTCAATTGGGTTGAAGTCAGGTGATTGTGGAGGCCAGGTCATCTGATGCAGCACTCCATCACTGTCCTTCTTGGTCAAACAGCCCTTACACAGCCTGGAGGTGTGTTTTGGGTCATTGTCCTGTTGAAAACAAATGACAGTCCCACTAAGTGAAAACCAGATGGGATGGTGTATCGCTGCAGAATTCTGTGGTAACCATGTTGGTTAAGTGTGCCTTGAATTCTAAATAAATCACTGACAGTGTCACTAGCAAAGCACAACCACACCATCACACCTCCTCCTCCATGCTTCATGGTGGGAACCACACATGCAGAGATCATCTGTTCACCTGCTCTGCGTCTCACAAAGACATGGCGGTTGGAACTAAAAATCTCAAATTTGTCTCATCAGACCAAGGACAGATTTCCACCGGTCTAATGTCCATTGCTCGTGTTTCTTGGCCCAAGCTGTGTCTCCTTCTTATTGGTGTCCTTTAGTAGTGGTTTATTTGCAGCAATATGACCATGAAGGTTTGATTCACGCAGTCTCCTCTGAACAGTTGATGTCGAGATGTGTCAGTTACTTGAACTCTGTGAAGCATTTATTTGGGCTGCAATCTGAGGTGCAGTTAATTGCAGATTTCTGAGGCTGGTAACTCTAATGAACATATCCTCTGCAGCAGAGGTAACTCTGGGTCTTCCTTTCCTGTGGCGTTCCTCACGAGAGCCAGTTTAATCATAGTGCTTGATGGTTTTTGCGACTGCACTTAAAGAAACTTTAAAAGCTCTTGAAATGTTCTGTATTGACAGACATTCATGTCTTAAAGTAATGATGGACAGTCATTTCTCTTTGCTTATTTGAGCTGTTCTTGCCATAATAGGGCTATCTTCTGTATACCAACCCTACCTTGTCACAACACAACTGGACTGTTTGGCTCAAACGCATTAAGTAGGAATTCAATTCCACAAATTAACTTTTAACAAGGCACACCTTTAATTGAAATGCATTCCAGGTGACTAACTCATTAATATGGTTGAGAGAATGCCAAGAGTGTGCAAAGCTGTCGTCAAGGCAAAGAATGGCTACTTTGAAGAATCTCAAATATATTTGGATTTGTTTAACACTTTTTTAGTTACTACATGATTCCATATGTGTTATTTAATAGTTTTGATGCCTTCACTATTATTCTACAATGTAGAAAATAGTAAAAATAAAGAAAACCCATGAAATGAGTAGGTGTGTCCAAACTTTTGACTGATACTGTATATATTTAAAAAATATATATAATAAGAGCAAAGCGGGAGATGTAAGCAGCCCATGTGAAGTATTTCAGGGATCAATGAGCGGATTTCAACCTATGTGACATATGTGACCCACCAGGTCCAAGTCCTTGATTTGATTAGGAATCTCATCCACTGTTACATAGGGAGTGACAGCATGGCAGCCTCACTCCATAAACTGGGATCAGTGAATACAACATGGCACTTGTGCAGTAATTAGAGCAGAGTGTTGGGTTTCTACTCACCCCAGCCTAAAAAAAAGAATGATGTCAAGGATTCTAGAAAGAAGCCATGACAGAATGACACTTGCTCCAACAATTTTTATGGTAAATATAAAATTATGTTTGCCTGTTCAATGCATCTGTAATGCTTCAATGTCTCAAATATGAAACTAAAATAGACACAAAACTGAAATCAGGAAACTAAGAAGTCAGAAACTTGGTGGACAAGGGCCCTACTTTTACCACCTTACCCACTGGGCACAGATGTCTATACTACGTTGGTTAAACTTAATTTCATTGAAATGACCTGAAAATAACATTGATTTAACTAGAGTGTGCCCTGTAGGTACTCACTGTGTCCTTCATTAAGCTAACTGTGTGACACACAAACAAATTAAACCACATGAAAAACATTCATTTCCTACAGACATCGACTGTGGCCGTACAAGGGCTGTATTTTTACTGGACAAAAACTTGGTGGCTAAATTCTATGACCGTAGCTGTATACTTAATGCCTCACAGTCCACTGACACATAGCATTGCCGTGCAAATACCTATGCAATTCCAAATTCCTCGGCTGCGGAATGCGGAAGTGTGCAAACCTTTCCTTTAAAGAAATAGTGAGGGCAAGTCGGCTGCAATGATCTGCCTCGGCTTGTTACGAGCTTTGGCGCGAAATGGAGAAGAGAGCAATCCGGGGCTTTTCTTCCTGTGTGTATTCAGAGCAAATGCAGCATGTCAAATAGGGGGATTTATAACTTCCCCGGTAAAAATGTCTCCCGATGATGTGAACATGATTGGTCGACCTGGCCAGCCCTGCCCAGCTTTGCTCTGCTGTAGCACTAATTACCTCCGGAGCCCAATGGCATCCCAGTGAAGCCAAGGAGACCCCAAAGAGACCCCAAGACAAGGGAGTGACCAGCTTGATCGACAAAAGCCACATTGGAGGCTATGAGGAGAATGTGAAGCGCCCTAGGAGAGCTCGGGTCCCTGTCCATCTCCCTGATGCGTTTTGAGCCGCTACAAAAGCGGCAGAGATGGGACTTTGTAGGAGTTCTGGGTTGCCAAGAGCGAACACCATATTGCCTTGCCAAGTATTAAGAAAGAAGACAAGAAAATCCCCACAGCAGAGAAATGTCAACAAAACTGCAGAATAAAGGCCACATTCATCAGGCCCACAAAGAGATGGAGCTGGATGGAAATGGGTAAAGAGGGGTGCATTATGTGCCTCTCATGCCACAAGCTTCAGAGTAGAGGTGTTTAAGTTAGGCCTCCCTTTTACATTCCCATAAAGGGGGCGGCAACCGTGACTCTGGGAAATACAGTACCCCTTGCTTTTAATCTTTCATTCTCACTGTCATTCCATCCTCAAAACGTTGCCAACCAAATTAAAGCCACTCTAGGTGACTGTATTAACATCCTTTGTGTCTCAACAGCTGTCCATGCCAGAGTCTTTGTGGGCGACTTTCCGCATTGCTGAATCTGTAATGTCTTGAAAGCCTGTTTCTAAAAGAAATCTCATTCACACATCTTTTGACCCCAAACCATTAATTTACTCAAACAGTCACAGAGTTGACTAAAATAACATTGTTAACAGTTATAGATGCCCTAAAATCTGTCAAATTCGTAACATATTTTCTTGGAAGCAACTCTTAAGCAACTCACATCTTCCCTCACTGTAAGAGTCAACTCTGTGACTGTAAGAGTCAACTCTGTGACTCTTACAGTCCTTTGCGCTACACTTCCTAGCACTTAGTGTTCGCTATAAGAAGTCTAAACATTGCTTCCTTGCATGTGTAACAGTATAACTTTAGACCGTCCCCTCGCCCCGACACGGGCGCGAACCAGGGACCCTCTGCACACATCGACAACTGACACCCACGAAGCGTCGTTACCCATCGCTCCACAAAAGCCGCGGCCCTTGCACAGCAAGGGGAAACCCTACTTAAAGTCTCAGAGCAAGTGACGTAACTGATTGAAATGCTACTAGCGCGTACCCGCTAACTAGCTAGCCATTTCACATCCGTTACACTCACCCCCCTTTCAACCTCCTCCTTTTCCGCAGCAACCAGTGATCCGGGTCAACAGCATCAATGTAACAGTATAACTTTAAACCGTCCCCTCGCCCCGACACGGGCGCGAACCAGGGACCCTCTGCACACATCAACAACGGTTGCCCACGAAGCACGGTCGTTACCCATCGCTCCACAAAAGCCGCGGCCCTTGCACAGCAAGGGGAAACCCTACTTAAAGTCTCAGAGCAAGTGACGTAACTGATTGAAATGCTACTAGCGCGTACCCGCTAACTAGCTAGCCATTTCACATCCGTTACACATGCAACATTAGTCGATAGCTTTTTCTCCTCTGCAATCTAAAGTCAGAGAGGGCTTACCATGGCATATTGCTTGATGGGTGTATATTAAATGGCTAGTATTACTGCATTTTTTCAAGTTTGGTATGACAGTGAAATTCAATGACACATTGTAGAACGGACTGATGTTGTTTCCCAAACAGAATTTTCTTGAAGGAACACCTTAAGAGACTTTAGTTGTCCATACTGTATGTAAGACTGTCAGGGAGCCTAAATCAAATGACTCCACAAAGGTAGCTGAGTAAGACACTCGGAAAGGGGTGGGCACTCTGATCTTCATTACAAAGCTATCAGCACTTGTTTTATCTGCATTTATAGACTATGTGATGTGTGTCCATTCTCACCAGCCTGTGAATACATTCTCTGCCTCAACTCATTCTAGAGTTACCACACAACCACAGGGTGCTCACACATTCAGGTTAACCACCTGAACCTAAACCCCAACCATAACCAACCTTGACCAAGACACAACCACCCTACTCTCAACCCACATGGAACCAACCACCTTAATCAAACCACTTGCTATCCTATCCCTCTTGCTATCCTATCCCTCTTGCTATCCTATCCCTCTTGCTATCCTATCCCTCTTGCTATCCTATGTCCATGTGCTAATGGGTTGTAAACAATAATGTTTGCACACTGTCTGATTCTCTACTGTCATGGGACAGGTACAGAGGCCAACCAAATACACTGCACCCACTGGACACGGCAGGTAGCCTAGTGTTTAGAGCATTGGGCCAGTAACCGAAAGGTTGCTAGAATGAATCCCTGAGCTGACAAGGTAAAAATATGTTGTTCTGATCTTGAACAAGGCATGAACCCACTGTTCTTCGGCCGTCATTGTAAATAAGAATTTGTTCTTAACTGACTTGCCAGGTAAAATAAATAAAAACACAAAAGGGTACATCCATTTGAACTCCATCACTTTTTCACAACCTTCCATACATATTTGGCCATTGTAGAAATGCTCAGAGTGACTTTTTGGACCTGAATGACAAAATATTCAAGAGATAAAGTGAGCTCAAAATTGGCCCATTTTCCATACCCCACCATACCATGAGACATCCATGTCTTCATCACTGGAAAAGATAGACGGTTGAGATTGATATCATTTAAAAGCTTACAAACAGGGTTGTCAAACTATTTTATAATTTATGGAAAATAAATGTTAAATGTTTTAACCTTTAATGTCAATTTTGTATAAATGCATAAATGCAATTGTTTTCATATTCGCATATTATGTAGCTCATCTAAGGTTTTTGTGTTGTGCCCACAATCGGATGAGACACAACATGCTCTTGAATATAGGGTGTGTGTCATGTTTTGGCTCATAAATGTACTAAAATGGGAATACAATTGAAATTTCAACTTTCAAATGGTACCACAAAGATGGTTGGAGGTCCACACATCAGAGAATGTTGACTTGAATGGGAATATTCATTGTTTTAAACGAAACTGTCGTAGATAATAGAAGAAACATGACCATTTAAGCTGACAATCGACGGTAGGTGGATCGGCGGTCATCTTTGTGTTAGTAATTAGAAGTTAAAATGTAAATTCAATAAAAGATTCAATGGTCTACCACCTAAATTGCAGTAGTCTGAAGGGATAGCTCCATTCTATAAATTATATGTCAATGATTGAAATGACACCCACCCTGTATTCAATAGAGTGTTGTCTCAACCGATGGCGGGCACAACACAAAAAAACTCAGATGATGTGAAATATGGTCTAAACTACAATAAATGTGAATATGAAAAAAATCGTCGTTTACGCGTTTATAGATAACTGACGTTAAAGGTTTAAAAATCACATACATTTTTTAAACCTTTTTTTAAGAACTAATAAAATAGTTTGACAACACTGTTTGTCAGCTTTTAAATTATATCAAACTCGACTGTTTATCTTTTCCAGTGATGAAGACATGGGTGTCTCATAGTATGGTGGGGTAGGCAAAATGGGTCAACTTTGGACACCCTTATATCATGAACGTCTTGGCATTCAGGTCCAAAAAGTCACTTTCTCACCACTTCTTTCATGGGCAAACATATAGGGAAAGTTTTGTTTAAATCAAAATGGATGCTGTCCAAGGGCGATAGAATTCACATGGATTTACCCAACACAGATACAAATCTGTATTCAACAGATGCAGCTAACAAAAAGCATAACGATGTGTCGGATCTTAATCTGACATTGAAATGTGCCTCACAAAAGAGATGTATGGCTCCCGACTGGTGCAGTGGTCTAAGGCACTGCATCTCAGTGCTAGAGGCGTCACTACAGATCCTGGTTTGATTCCAGGCTGTATCACAACCGGCTGTGGTTGGGAGTCCCATAGGGTGGCATACAATTGGCCCAGAGTCGTCTGGGTTAGGGCTTGGCCCTTGGTAGGCTGTCATTGTAAATAATAATTTGTTCTTAACTGACTTGCATAGTTAAATATAAATGCTGGGAACAAAGATAAGCCCACATGGCAATCATCTTCTTGTTTTCTCTCTTGCCACAGGTTTTCTGCGGTGGCTACACATTTTGATCGACTGTCTAAAAACAACCCAATCGTAAGGTACATTAGGTCAGCTGCTCTAGAATAAGAGCAATCTGTGCTAAATTGACTTTATCCAACATAGTAAGTTTTGCTATCCTTACGAGAGAAAAAAAAAGACGTTTAATACATCTATTGAATAAAATGGGGATATGTGTATTTTAAAGGCTAGGTACTAAAACTAGGAAATTAATACAGAAATTATGACTGAACATAGTTGAAAGACTAAGTTTGTGTATAGGCACAGAGGTAAATTAAGGAGAGTAAACTCCACATGCATACATGTAAACTCATTCCCAGGTCAGGCATATATACGAGTGGGCATCTTTCCACAATAAAACTGGACAGAGCAGGGTCTGTTTGGGGCCTAGGCGGGTCAGTGCTGGCAGGTAAGAGAGAGATGAGGGAGACGAGGCTGCCCCAGAGACACAGCACAGAGGACACTCTGTTTCCCCCACAGCTAAGAGTCTGCTGGAATGCAGCACGGGATGGTGGGTAAGGTAACTTTCACTTCGCCACATACCTTATCAGGTAATTACAGAATTTGGGGAACCCCCTGCCAGCAGAAGGTCAATTTGGTGGGAATTGATTGAGCAGGGGTCAGAGATTGGTTTTATGGCTTGAGATGGAGAGAGAAGGGCTTTTTAAATGGGTAGTTTACCCAGATCTGTGTTTGTTTGAGTGTTCCAGATATTCTGTCTAAATCCCCCCAGAGTTAATACTATGTGGTAGCAAAGTAAACAACCCCCTATTGACTCTCTTTTGGGTCCATGGACTACTTTTGGTTTCCATAAGATGAGGCGCATTTATTTTACATTTTAGTCATTTAGCAGATGCTCTTCTCCAGAGCCACTTACAGTTAGTGCATTCAGTTTAAGATATCTACAACAACATATCACAGTCATAGTAAGTACATTTTTCCTCAATAAAAGTAGCTATCAGCAAAGTCATATCTAGTAAGGGGAAAAAACGAATAAATAATCATGTAGATGAACTGTCCCTTTAAAACCTGCTTTGAATCATTGACCTCTAGTTGCTTGAAATAAATCATGGTCTTTCTGCCTTAAAACATCTTCACATAACTTTACTTCACCAATATGCATTATGGGCACAATCAACTACCCACTGGACACAGACGTCAGTTCAACATCTAGTTTTTTATTTAAATTTGGTTGAGTTGACAACTAACATGAAATCAACAAAAAATGGCACCATGTCATTGGATTTAGGTTAAAGGTTGGGTGAGAAAAAGAAAAAAATTCCCATACGATGATTACTTTTTGCAAATCCAATCAGTTTTCCATGTTGGATTCAACGTCATCATATTACATTTTTTGGTTGAAATTAAGTGGAAAAAAAGATGATTCAACCAGTGTTTACACTTTTGGTTAGTCATTCATGTGTTGATCACTCAACACAGCTTGTATTTCTGCCCCTTTCTACCCACTGTCTTCGAACTTTAGCCGTTGCTGGCAGCTCCTTGATTCTATGTTCCAGGCCAGGTTAGAAAATCCATTCACGTCAATGCTTCAGAAGGATCCTGTAAGCTCACAAATCCACCCGACTTTTCTCCTAGTCCAGATATTGCGAAATCCGTTTTGATTTTCCTTTTGAAAGATGTGCCCTCCATGAGATCAAGGTGTTTGGTGGTATTACACAACACTAGCATTCTATGGAAGCACTAAACACTAAGCCCTACACACATGGTGGAGGTGGGAGGAGGGGTTAGTAAGCCTTCCATTTTCTCCCTCTTCTTTGCTTACTGCAGTGCTGCATCAACATGTTGCTTATTGTCACTTCTTACACTGTAAAAAATTACTCTTTGGATCAACTTTAAAAAATAAATTAAACTGAAATCATATAAAATGGTATTGTTCGTGTACACATATTTTGCAGATGTCATTCGCAGGTGCAGTGGAATGTTTCTAGCTCCAACAGTGAAGTAATACATTACAATAAAAAGCCTACTTTCAAAATAGTGATTACAACTGGTGACAAGTAAATAAGTTAAGTTTCCTCAATTGAAAAATAACATTGGTTGAAACCAAATACAGTATATGATTCAATGCCAACTGTAACAAACATATAATTCAAGCTGCAACCTATTTATATTTTTATTTGGGCAAACCTAATAAATAATTAACAATATTTCATGTAAATAGAACCCATTTTTACATCTTGTTCCAAGTTCACTTTTTACTTCAGAATTACCTATCTGGGCAAGTTTAAATAACAAATGCAAAAGACCAGATTAACTGGAATGACAATTACTCTCACGGGTGGGCAAAAAGAACAACCTGAAAGCGACGCCCTCCAAAAAGCCCCGCCTCCAACTATTCTTCTAGGCTGCTGCCGCTGCTACATTGCCCATAGCTTTCATTCAATTCAAAAAATCACATTCAAAGTAGTCAGACACATAATTTTCTATCATTCCAATCAGTAAAAGCAATTCAGATGAACAACAGCACTGTCACACTTTTTATAATGTAAATTGTCTGATGGTAGTAACTGGGATCATCAACAACCAATATATGTTTGCACCAATGTTTGACGCATGGCGGATATATTTGTCAGGCACCCTCAGCTTAACCGTGTTATGACAGTAGACAGGCAAGAAAACAACTGAGCCAATGAAGCCAAAAAGATCAGTAAGTTCTGTCCCATCTCGCTGAGCCACACAGCGAAAGGTGTGTGTGTGTGTGTGTGTGTGTGTGTGTGTGTGTGTGTGTGTGTGTGTGTGTGTGTGTGTGTGTGTGTGTGTGTGTGTGTGTGTGTGTGTTTGTTTGTTTGTGTGCATAGTGTTGGGGTGAGGCTGAAGAAGAGATCAAAAAATAACGCAGCATTCCTCAGGGAACAAAACACAGCTGCAACGTTGAATGATAGCATACAGCTATGGGGGGAGATAGGGGTTAATGGGAATGGCCAAAGACACTTTCACCAATGGCACATTTCTGCACCTGACTCCTACTGTATGGATTTCATTAAGGGTGTCTTGTACATCCCATAGACAATGATAGATGACACAATTGTCGAGGAAGGTTCAATTGGGGAGGGTTTGATTTGTTATGGGTTGTGAAGTCCTTACATAGGTACCCTTCAAGTGTTACTATCTGTTCTGCACCCTAGTTGGTATGAAGTATGTGGTATGAAAACGTTTGACAAACGTAGATTTGGGGATGAAAGTATCCCTTAATCTAACCTTTCAGGCACAGTGGGAGATATAAATGAGCCTACTTATCAAGTGGACGGCCAGAACAGAGCAGTCTGGTTGATTTAGTAGATGCACACTGATTGTAAATCTTAAGCATTAGCTTCCTGCCAGCTATAGCCCTCAGCCAAATCTAAAGAACACTACCTTGATTACACTTGAAAACACACAGGTATGTAGGCCAAAGGTGGTTCCTTTATTAGGTCTCCTCTGTAGGGCCAAATTAATGAATTAAAGAACGTTCATTAACATTTTTGCACCGGCAAGTTCAAAGGCAGCAACCGTAGGTGTCGAGCAAGGCTCCATTGATAAAATGTGCATAGTGCCATGCCAATATGTGAAGTGACAGTTTTCTAACTACTACTTCTACTATTTTCTATATGGTAAAAGAAGTTCACAAAATTCCAGATTACCCTTCTTCATTTCAGTTGAATGTATTCAGTTGTACAACTGACTAGGTACCCCCCCTTTCCCTTTCCTTTTCCTATGGGCTACCTCACGTGGTGAGTATCTCCCTCAACCCCCTATATATCCCTGGAATCCCCCTTGTCCTGAATCCTTCCTTCAATCTGCTCTGATTTATTCCCACCTGAGGGATGAAAGGAAGCGTTGGTTTGTGCTGTCGGTCTCTGATTGATGAAACTGGTAGTAAGAGCAGTGTGTGTGCGTGCGTGTGTTGTATCTGTCAATGGCATTGACTTACCTGTGATACAGTATTTCACTGTATGAGCAGAATACTTCTACATTAAACCACATTAGCTGAATGCCACTGTACCTAACTAGTCCAAGAAGGTACATAGTGTACCAATGTAGCAATCTCTTTACGTAGTACTGTACTAGCCTAGTTAGGCCTATGTTATTGCAAAAATACACAAAAGAGCCATAAGTGAACCAAGAGCACATTCTTTGCAAAGCTTGTTCCAATACACGCTCATCTGGATCAAAGTATGTTTTTTACACAGTCTCCTGCTTGGGCTTTGACATGTGGGCTTTGTTTTCCTGCTTGCTCGTTATCACTCTTAGGAATCTCAGCCAGAGCCAAGGTCTGTTCTGTGTTGCTTACAGCAGCGTGTGTTAGTCTGACTGACATCACAGCCAGTGTGCTCTAATGAAAGGAGGTTGGAAGGTTGGAAGCCAACCCCAAAACAAACACACACACACACACACACACACACTGACTTAATTTACACCTGTAACAACCTAACTCACACCTATGCCTATAACATGCAAACATAAAGATAATAGCATACATACAGATAATCACATACACAGGTGCTAACTGTGTAACCTACGAAAGAGAAAAGGAATGCAACACAACATCACTACAGTGGATCACTACAAATCTATAATTATCTGTAGGCTGTTAGCTGATTACAACTGAATATGTACAGTAGGCACACTGCCACTTCTCCTGTATATGAATTCATTTGTACCACACACACCTACAATTATATGTTGTAGAGGACACCCCATAATACTTCACTCAAGCATAGCAGCTCACTCCCTTCCCTGTAGTATAGTTTAGTGCTGATAACAACCATTCTTGGTTTATGTGATCATTAAGACTCAGCTTGAGTCTATTAATGACTTATAGAGAAGTTTGCATTCTGCTCACATTTTCCAAATGACACTCAGACACCACTGATTTGTTTAAATACAGGAAAACAAGCCTAATTAGGGGACTAGCAACTAGTGTCCCATGGGTACTCATGCACCTCAGTCCTAAAAGCTTCATTGCCAACTGTACCAGCAAAGGCCCAGCAAATGTCGGAAAGCGAGACATGTGATTTTACGGCCCAACTATTTATCTTCCCTCGTTTAGAGTCAGCCTAATCCCTCTTCATTGCGTCCATGGATGGAGAAATCAAGGGTGGTAATTGAGAAGGAAATAACAATTCCAACAGGTAAGACCTATGATGATGAAGGCTGAATTTGAGTTGTGTCACCAGTTGCAGCACCATACACTCTTAGATAAAAGGGTTTGAAAATGGTTCTACCAAGAACAGTTTTGATCAGAAGAACCCTTTTTGGAAGAAATGGTTCTTTGATGACTCTTTGGAAGGCAAGAAGGGTTCTACATAGAACCATATATCATATTTCCCAGCATTCTCTAATGCAGGGAGATTTTCAGAATAAAATGTTTGATACATTTTATGTTACACAAAGACAAATAACAAACTAGTCCAATCTGTTAGAACAGAAGTTGGATTTATTGCACCTGTTACTGAGATGATTGTTCCAGTTTAGATGATTGAGGCTCTAGGAATAACCCTCCAAAAATAAAAGGTTTCCTTGTAAAACCCTCCAGAGAGGGTTCCAGGTAGAACCATATACACAGGGTTCTTTGAAGTACCCTACATAGAGAGTTCTAGATAGAACCCTCTGCAAAGGGTTTTACCCAGCACCAAAAAGGGTTCCCAAATGGGGACAAGCCAAAGAACCCTGCACCTTTTTTTCAAAGAGTGTATAATTTCCAAAGCGCAAACCTGATTACCTGATTACATTCACTGTGTTTAAAAGCACATGGCTGAATTTCTGCAGGCCAAAGCCCCCAATTCTGCCAAAGCTAAGGACCCGCTTCCCGAAAATAAGAGCCCTTCGCAATTGAGTGACGACACTGTCAGGACCCGGTGCGAGAAACAGTCACTAATAATCGTCAGAACCCAGAAGATGAGGCAGACACAGCAGTACTAGAGATGGTGGTTTAATTAAAGAACAAAATCTTCAGGCAAAGAAACTAAATCCACAATGTCCAAAAATAAAGCCAAGAGGCACAAAATGGAAATCCTCCAAAATACAAAAGAAACTCCACAAAGTGGTAAAAAACAGCAGGGAAAAACAAACCTCAAAAGACTACTCAAATAATACACAAGAACTAAACCAGAGAACCTCTGGAAAATCCAACAAGAGAAATATCTGTATAAAACAAGGCTTGGGCTGGGGCTGGGTGCTAACTTACAAACACTGAGCAAGGAACTGAGGAACACACAGGGTTTAAATACTAACAAGGGAACGACCCACAGGTGCAAACAATAATTAGAGCAAGAAAAAACAAAAGGTACAAAAAAGGTGCAATGGGGACATCTAGTGACCAAAACCCGAACAGTCTTGGCCAAAACCTGACAGACACACCCATCCATACAGTTGAAGTCGGAAGTTTACATACACCTTAGCCAAATACATTTCAACTCAGTTTTTCACAATTCCTGACATTTAATCCTGAGAGAATAATAGTAGAGAGAATGATTTATTTCAGCTTTTATTTCTTTAATCACATTCCCAGTGGGTCAGAAGATTACATACGCTCAATTAGTATTTGGTAGCATTGCCTTTAAATTGTTTAACTTGGGTCAAACATTTTGGGTAGCCTTCCACGAGCTTCCCACAATAAGTTGGGTGAATTCTGTCCTATTCCTCCGGACAGAGCTGGTGTAACTGAGTCAGGTTTGTAGGCCTCCTTGCTCGCACACGCTTTTTCAGTTCTGCCCACAAATTTCCTATAGGATTGAGCTTTGTGATGGCCACTCCAATACCTTGACTTTGTTGTCCTTAAGCCATTTTACCACAACTTTGAAAGTATGCTTGGGGTCATTGTCCATTTGGAAGACCCATTTGTGACCACGCTTTAACTTCCTGACTGATGTCTTGAGATGTTACTTCAATATATACACATAATTTTCATCCCTCATGATGTCATCTATTTTGTGAAGTGCACCGTCCCTCCTGCAGCAAAGCACCCCCACAACATGATGCTGCCACCCCAGTGCTTCACGGTTGGTATGGTTGTCTTCGACTTGCAAGCCTCCCCCTTTTTCCTCCAAACATAACGATAGTCATTATGGCCAAACAGTTCTATTTTTGTTGCATCAGACCAGAGGACATTTCTCCAAAAAGTACAATCTTTGTCCCCATGTGCAGTTGCAAACCGTAGTCTGGCTTTTTTATGGCGGTTTTGAAGCAGTGGCTTCTTCCTTGCTAAGCGGCCTTTCAGGTTATGTCGATATTGGACTCGTTTTACTGTGGATATAGATACTTGTGTACCTGTTTCCGCCAGCATCTTCACAAGGTCCTTTGCTGTTGTTCTGTGATTGATTTGCACTTTTTACACCAAAGTATGTTCATCTCTAGGAGACAGAACGCGTCTCCTTCCTGAGCGGTATGATGGCTGCCTGGTCCCATGGTGTTAATACTTGCGTACTATTGTTTGTACAGATGAACGTGGTACCTTCAGGCATTTGGAAATTGCTCCCGAGGATGAACCAGACTTGTGGAGGTCTACAATTTTTTTTCTGAGGTCTTGGCTGATTTCTTTTGATTTTCCCATGATGTCAAGCAAAGAGGCACTGAGTTTGAAGGTAGGCCTTGAAATACATACACAGGTACACCTCCAATTGACTCAAATTATGTCAATTAGACATTCAGAAGCTTCTAAAGCCATTACATAATTTTCTGGAACTTTCCAAGCTGTTTAAAGGCACAGTCAACTTAGTGTATGTGAACTTCTGACACACTGGAATTGTGATACAGTGAATTATAAGAGAAATAATCTGTCTGTAAACAATTGGTGGAAAAATGTATTGTGTCATGCACAAAGTAGATGTCCTAACCGACTTGCTAAAACTATAGTTTGTGGTTGAAAAATGAGTTTTAAAGACTCCAACCTAAATGTATGTAAACTTCCGACTTCAACTGTATGTACAGTATGATTGCCATTGTGTTCTGTAAAGGATGTGAGTGTTCTATATATGTAGACAAACAGCATTCAAAATTTTCTCTGAAAATGTTGGTGCTGAGCGTAGAATAAGAGAACAAAAACCTGAAATTTGGTCAGGCTCAAGAAAATAAACTTTGAAATCAGTGAATTGAGAGGGCAGTATGAACTAGAGAAGGGATTCAGAGCACAGGTCTGTGACCACATTCCTCTATTCATTCCACTTATGGAGCCATGGACAACAAAGCAGTCCCTGTTATCCCTACCCCATCACCCCTCCTTATCTTGACCCTTTCCCCTAACCCACTTCTCTGCCCATCGCCCAGACACTGCCTAGTGCAGACTACCACAGCAGCAGCAGCACTCTTCATGGCCTCTGTCTAAAACACACTTGTTGTGTTTATTTGCATGTTGCATTTATATGCTTGTTCAGTATAGCTAGATAGCTACTCTACTGGTACAAAAATTGGACTGTATGGTGTATATATATTTAAAAGTTTACAATATTCATCTATGGCAAAGAAACTTATATGTTTCCCCTTTCATCTGTGTCTGGTGTTAGCTAGTTACAGGCTAGGTAGGTGTTCAGCCAGCATGGAACAAAAGGGGGAAGGGTCGTTCAAAACTCAGTTGTCATGTCAACACTACTGTCAGTGCTGCTGTGAATCGCATCACGAAAGACATGCCAAACTGGAAATGTCATTCTCTTCATGGTGATGTATCCTGAAAAGGTAGACAAATGTAATATCCTCCTTTGCATGTTTGGATATTATTCTACACACTGGCTATTATTCTAATGAGCTCTGTCTCCAAACAAGACGTCTATAATTCCCAAGTTTGGGCATCACAGTAGAGCACAGCACAGTAGAGTAGAGTTCAGTACCTGTAGAGCACAGTAAAGAAAAGTAATGTCAGGGGTGAAAGTAGATTTCATTTCTTTCCGGTATGGAACCTACTATGTGTGCACGTGGGTGCATCCAAAAAGTGTATGGGCCTAACAGGCCCGGCCATGGACGTTCTGCCATCCGAGGAGAGACATAAAATTGCCTCCCCCTCCTATACCTGCTAAACTAGAATAGTGTCCAGCAGGGGTCGGCAACAAGTTTGGCTGGGGCCAATTTTTTTCTCAGCTCATGTTCAGCAGAACAGAACATAATAGCAGCCCAATTCATAGGCCTACACTACAAATTAAACACCATTTTTATCACATCTGGTTAGTAAGCTATATAATATGTTCAATGTCAGTAACATATCCTAATATTTTAAATTGGATTACACTGATAAAATCACCAATGTCTTATTAAATGTGTTTTTTATATCCCTTTGTGCGTTGATTGGGGAAAAACAGCGTGCAATCAAGAGAAACGTGTTGCTCTGAAAAAGTCTCAAAAGAAAGGTGGGTGATGAAAATCAAAGTTTCAGGGAAGAATGGACAGAGAAATAGGCATTCTTATCATATTTCTCCAATGTCAAACCAGAGTGTCTTATTTTCAACGAAACAGTCGCTATTTGCAAATTAATAAATATTAGACATCCTTATGAATATAAGCATGACACTTTCAAAAGTGACCTTTCCACCCAGACAGAGCCTCAACCAATGCATAAGAATGTAAGCTTCAACTGCTGTCTACTTGTCTGTTGCGTATCCCAACAACAGAAGTGTTTCCCTAAAAGCTGCCTGTGTTTAAACATCTCTTTTCAGAAAGTGAAAAGTTCAATTAATAGGGACAGAATAGCAAAGTAAATGTTTTGACTCCTCAAATATTGACGGCTGCAGCTCAGATTTAGATTGTCATAGAAACTAATCAATATATCCCCATATGCATGAGAATTACGTATTTTGTGAGGAATTTATAACTTGTTTCTAGCATAATGCATCACAGAGTTAAGCATTGTTATAGAACACTTTATATTATCTGGATCCTATTTATTAATTTATTCTAAATATAAAGCTAACAATAGGTATCCTTTTTGCCCTTTTCTTTAGCAAAGGGTAGGCTATGACACACCCGCACTCAATTCAAGCCCTGGTTCTAACAAAACACACCAAGCCCTTCCCAGACACGGGGGTATTGTGGAGTGCATAGTGACAGTACTGGAGAATTTTGCTATACCGACAAATCTATGGATAGCATAATTGCGTCTGTCAAACAGGCAGGCCTACCTCTTACAGGAAGAAATAGGCTCCAACAAAGCCCTCTGTCACACCCTGACCTTAGTTATCTCTGTTTTCTTTATTATTTTGGTTAGGTCAGAGTGTGACGAGGGTGGGTATGCTTGTTTTGTATTGTCTAGGGTTTTTGTAAATCTAGTAGTTTAGTAGGTCTAGGTATTTGTTTGTCTATGGTGGCCTGATTATGGTTCCCAATCAGAGGCAGCTGTTAATCGTTGTCTCTGATTGGGGACCATATTTAGGTTGCCATTTTCCCTTGGGTATTTGTGGGTGCTTGTTCTATGTTTAGTTGCCTGTCTGCACTATCCATATTAGCTTCGTTCATCCACTGGCAAAATAAACTCAGCAAAAAAAGAAATGTCCTCTCACTGTCAACTGTGTTTATTTTCAGCAAACTTAACATGTGTATGAACATAACAAGATTCAACAACTGAGACATAAACTGAACAAGTTCCGCAGACATGTGACTAACAGAAAAGATGTGCTCAATGGGATTGAGATCCGGGCTCTTCGCTGGCCATGGCAGAACACTGACATTCCTGTCTTGCAGGAAATCACGCACAGAACGAGCAGTATGGCTGGTGGCATTGACATGCTGGAGGGTCATGTCAGGATGAGCCTGCAGGAAGGGTACCACATGAGGGAGGAGGATGTCTTCCCTGTAACGCACAGCGTAGGAGATTGCCTGCAATGACAACAAGCTCAGTCCGATGATGCTGTGACACACCGCCCCAGACCATGACGGACCCTCCACCTCCAAATCGATCCTGCTCCATAGTACAGGCCTTGGTGTAACGTTCATTCCTTTGACGATAAACGCGAATCCGACCATCACCCCTGGTGAAACAAAACCGCGACTCGTCAGTGAAGAGCACTTTTTGCCAGTCCTGTCTGGTCCAGCGACGGTGGGTTTGTGCCCACATGATGTTGACGTGATGTCTGGTGAGGACCTGCCTTACAACAGGCCTACAATCCCTCAGTCCAGCCTCTCTCAGCCTATTGCGGACAGTCTGAGCACTGAGGAGGGATTGTGAGTTCCTGGTGTAACTCGGGCAGTTGTTGCCATCCTGTACCTTTTAAAATATATATATATATTTCACCTTTATTTAAACAGGGAGGCCAGTTGAAAACAAGTTCTCATTTACAACTGCGACCTGGCCAATATAAAGCAAAGCAGTGTGACACAAACAACAACACAGAGTTACACATGGAATAAACAAATGTACAGTCAATAACACAATAGAAAAAGTCTACATACAGTGTGTGCAAATGGTGTAAGAAGGTAAGGCAATAAATAGGCCATAGTAGCGAAGTAATTACAATTTAGCAAATTAACACTGGAGTGATAGATGTGCAGATGATGATGTGTAAGAAGAAATACTGGTGTGCAAAAGAGCAAAAAAGTAAATAAAAACAATATGGGGATGAGGTAGGTAGTTGGATGGGCTATTTACAGATGGGCTGTGTACAGCTGCAGCGATCAGTAAGCTGCTCAGATAGCTGATGCTTAAAGTTAGTGAGGGAGATAATTCTCCAACTTCAGCAATTTTTGCAATTCGTTCCAGTCATTGGCAGCAGAGAACTGGAAGGAAAGGCGACCAAAGCAGGTGTTGGCTTTGGGGATGACCAGTGAGATATACCTGCTGGAGCGCGTTCTATGGGTGGGTGTTGTTCTGGTGACCAGTGAGCTGAGATAAGGCAGAGCTTTACCTAGCAAATACTTATAGATGACCTGGAGCCAGTGTGTCTGGCGACGAATATGTAGCGAGGGCCAGCCGACGAGAGCATACAGGTCGCAGTGGTGGGTGGTATATGGGGCTTTGGTGACCAAACGGATGGCACTGTGATAGACTGCATCCAGTTTGCTGAGTAGTGTTGGAGGCTAGTGATGCTAGTTGGGCGGGCGGGTGTGGGCAGCGATCGGTTGAAAAGCATGCATTTAGTTTTACTAGCGTTTAAAAGCAGTTGGAGGCCACGGAAGGAGTGTGTATGGCATTGAAGCTCGTTTGGAGGTTTGTTAACAGTGCCAAAGAAGGGCAAGATGTATACAGAATGGTGTCGTCTGCGTAGAGGTGGATCAAGGAATCACCCGCAGCAAGAGCGACATCGTTGATATATACAGCGAAAAGTATCGGCCCAAGAATTAAACCCTGTGGTACCCCCATAGAGACTGCCAGAGGTCCGGACAACAGGGCCTCCGATTTGACACACTGAACTCTACTTGAAAAGTAGTTGGTGAACCAGTCGAGGCAGTCATTTGAGAAACCAAGGCTGTTGAGTCTGCCGATAAGAATCCGGTGATTGACAGAGTCGAAAGCCTTGGCCAGGTCGATGAAGACGGCTGCACAGTACTGTATTTTATCGATGGCGGTTAGGATATTGTTTAGTACCTTGAGCGTGGCTGAGGTGCACCCGTGACCAGCTCGGAAACCGGTACGGTGGGATTCAAAATGGTCAGTGATCTGTTTGTTAACTTTAGACTTTAGAAAGGCAGGGCAGGATGGATATAGGTCTGTACCTGTCCCACAGGTGTGATGTTCAGATGTACTGATCCTGTGCAGGTGTTGTTACACGTGGTCTGCCACTGCGAGGACGATCAGCTGTCCGTCCTGTCTCCCTGTAGCACTGTCTTAGGCGTTTCACAGTACGGACATTGCAATTTATTGCCCTGGTCACATCTGCAGTCCTCATGCCTCCTTGCAGCATGCCTAAGGCATGTTCACACAGATGAGCAGGGACCCTGGGCATCTTTCTTTTGGTGTTTTTCAGAGTCAGTAGAAATGCCTCTTTAGTGTCCTATGTTTTCATAACTGTGACCTTAATTGCCTACCTTCTGTAAGCTGTTAGTGTCTTAACGACCGTTCCACAGGTGCATGTTCATTAATTGTTGGGAAACAGTGTTTAAACCCTATACAATGAAGATCTGTGAAGTTATTTGGAATTTTACGAATTATCTTTGAAAGACAGGGTCCTGAAAAAGAGGCATTTCTTTCTTTGCGGAGTTTATTTCCAGCCTCCAAACAGTGGTGATTGGAAAGAGACATCTGTTACACAAAACACCAAAAAGTGTAATGACATTATGCAATTGTCATTAAGCCAGAATGAATGTCTCCACTGCATAGCGCAGGCTATACAACTCGTTTTCAAGTCCATTCACTAATTGTTCATGCCTCTGACATGCGGTAATGATACATAGTGGTGTAACAGCCAACAGTTTTTTTGACATTTTGTTTTCATTATTGTGATAGGCTCATATTTTACAGGTACTGCATACCCCCTCTACTTATTTTGCCTGGAAGCCGTACCGGACCGTAACACCTTACTTTCACCCCTGAGCAAAGTATAGTTCAGTACAGTGCAGTGCAGAACAGTACAGTATAGGAAAGTAGAGTATAGTACAGTCCAGTAGCGTAAAGTTGAGTATATTACATTATACTGTACTCTACTCATGTGTGCTCTACTGTACTGTACTGTACTGAACTATACTCTATTTTTATTTACTTTTCTTTACTGTACTGTACTGTGTTGTACTGTGGTCTACTGCAACTGTGGTTTGTGACTACTATAATTTTCCATTGTGGCCAATTTAATTGCAGTCATTCTTTTATAGATTTTTCGGTCACTCTATTACCAATTTGGCACGTTTTAGTCACTTAATACTTCATAAACAAAATTGTTATCAGTAAAAACATTATACCTAATTGGTAGGTTTACCTTTACTTATTACTTGTGTTAACTTTCATTATCCTCCCTCCTTCCTTCTTTCATGAGGGAGATAAATTAGAAAATAGTTTAAAGATATGTGGGTTTTGGGAACAGAATGACAAGACACTAAGCAATATTTCTTAAACTTACAGAAGGCAAATGATTTCTGCACAACTAAATATAATTGTTGATATTTGTTGGCAGGGGCCTTACTTCAACACTATTGTGTTTTGATGTATTTTTTTTTCTAATACCTTTTAAGATATTTTCTAGTAAAAATAATGTATGATCTCTTTTCCATCTGTATGACCAAAAATCAAAGCATTTGCTTTCCATCGGATGGAAAATGGTTGAAAAACATATCTATGCCTTAATTTCCCGAAAATATAGACTCTTACACAGAAAATTGTTAAATTAACACTGAAAGTGTGGACCCGTATAGACACAGTGTTGAATTAACACACTGCTGAGTGTAAAGCTTTATTTGCATATATCCCAAAGTGCCTTTTTTAATATATATATATTTTATAGAATTTTAAAACATAGAATCTACCTGCAGTGAAGCCGCTCAACATATACGTTATATCACAGTGTTGTAATAGTAGAATGCACAAGGTGCAATTTTGGAATTGGGTAGTGCATCGTCAGTTCCTCTTGTCATGTTAGTCATTGCATACTGTGCATTCAGAAAGTATTCAGACCCCTTGACTTTTTCCAGATTTTGTCACAGCCTTATTCTAAAATGGATTAAATTGTTTTTTCCCCCTCATCAATCTACACACAATACCCCATAATGACAAAGCAAAAACATTTTTTTTGAAATGTTTGAAAATGTTTAAAAAGAAACAAACTGAAATATCACATATACATAAGTATTCTGACCCTTTACTCAGTACTTTGTTGAAACACTTTTGGCAGCGATTACGGCATTGAGTCTTCTTGGGTATGACGCTACAAGCTTGGCACAAGCTTGGCACTGTATTTGGGGAGTTTCTCCCATTCTTCTCTGCAGATCCTCTCAAGCTCTGTCAGGTTGGATGGGGATCGTTGTTGCACAGCTATTTTCAGGTCTCTCCAGAGATGTTCGATCGGGTTCAAGTCCGGGCTATGGCTGGGCCACTCAAGGACATTCAGACACTTGTCCCGAAGCCACTCCTGCGTGGTCTTGGCTGTGTGCTTAGGGTCGTTGTCCTGTTGTAAGGTGGACCTTCGCCCCAGTCTGAAATCCTGAGCGCTCTGGAGTAGGTTTTCATTAAGGATCTCCCTGTACTTTGCTCCATTAATCTTTCCCTTGATCTTGACTGGTCTCCCAGTCCCTGTTGCTGAAAAACATCCCTACAGCATGATGCTGCCACCACTATGCTTCACCGTAGGGATGGTGCCAGGTTTCCTCCAGACATGACAATTGGCATTCATGCCAAAGAGTTCTATCTTGGTTTCATCAGACCAGGTAATCTTGTTTCTTATGGTCAGAGTCCTTTAGGTACCTTTTGGGAAACTCCAAGCAGATATTCTTTGGTGCCTTCCCCAGATCTGTGCCTTGACATAATCCTGTCTCAGAGCTCTATGGACAATTGCTTCGAACTCATGGCTTGGTTTTTGCTCTGACATGCACTGTCAACTGTGGGACCTTACATAGACAGGTGTGTGCCTTTCCAAATCATGTCCAATCAATTGAATTTACCAAAGGTGGACTCCACAATCAAATTGAAGAAACACCTCAAGGATGATCAATGGAAACAAGATACACCTGAGCTCAATTTCGAGTCTCATAGCAAAGGGTCTGAATATTTATGTAAATAAGGTATTTCTGTTTATTTTTTGTAAATTTGCTAACATTTCTAAAAACCTGTTTCCGCTTTGCCATCATGGGGTATTGTGTGTAGATTGATTTTTAAAAAGTTATCAATTTTAGAATAAGGCTGTAATGTAACAAAATGTGGAAAAAGTCAAGGGGTCTGAATACTTTTTCCGAATGCACTGTACCTTAGAGAGCTTCTATAGCTTGTCAGAAATGTCCAGAACAACTCGCACATGTCAGCTAAAGTTATTTTTGTGGCTTTTTAGCCCATAGATATTGTTGTAATTTTTGTGTCACTCAAATATCACATGATTACACATTAGACATGGCAAAATGTATAGAATTGCAGGAAATAAGCTTTAAACCTGCAAAATTCTCTTCAACAACAAGAGAGGTGTGAACAGTTTGTCATAAACAGTGCTTGTGCCCATAGAAATACACTACATGACCAAAAGTATGTGGACACCAGCTCGTCGAACATCTCATTCCAAAATCATGGGCAATTATATGGAGTTGGTCCCCCCTTTGTTGCTATAACAGCCTCCACTCTGAGTGTTGCAACCTAGAACAGATTATTTTTACGCGCTACGGGCTTCAGCACTCGGCGGTCCCGTTCTGTGAGCTTTTGTGGCCTATCTCTTCCATAACAATTCACTCTGTATGTGTTGAATTAACACTCATTGGTTTAAAATAACCCCAGGGTTGGTGTTAATAACCAGAGTTGAAGCAAAACCAAGACCATCATTATTATATTTTCCAGCATGCTCTATTGCAGTTGATTTTAATGAATTGTGTGTATGTGTATGTGTGTATGTTTTTGGATTGATTAATTAATCTTATGCTTCTCAAATATAAATTACATACATTTTCGAAAACTAATCCAATATGTTACTTGGACTTACTGCACCCGTTACTAAAATGGTTGTTCCAGTTTAGATAGTCTCATATTGCAACGTCCCAACTTTGGCAGTTATGATAAATGCAGGTTGTGGGTGAATACATTGTTGAAGGTTGGATATCCACACTCTGGCTGAATTTCTATAGGCATTATACATCTCTTTGAAATAATAATAATTTGACAGATTCCGTGAATAACCTTACATGTGGGGTTGTTTGAATTTCCCAAACATGAGTTAATTTAAACATCAATTGGGATTTCATTTGCTTTTATGCTGGGTTGACCAAGCAGCTGGGTATTTTTATATGTAATCCATAGGTTATTTTCAGGATGTGTGTCTTATTAGGGGCATGGCATTTAGATTGTTATTGTTGGCCACCCGTGAGAGTAAATATCATTCCTGGTGATCATGTTAAATTTTTCTTAAATATTAGTGCAAATTACATATTCTAATACAAAAATATTAAAAGTCCCTGACAGTCATTTTAATTCTCATGTAAAATAGCCTTTTGAGTGACTGAAATATCAGTTCTGGTTTGGGGTGATAGAAGTGTTAACTTAATTTATTTTTTAACTTTTTTTTCAAGGTCAAAATACCAGGAAGTTTGAAAAGACAGGCCAAGTGGGTGGGAAGCTCATATTCATGAGCTTGCCTTGACTGGCAGCTCTTTGAAACGCCTACGTCAAGAAACTTGAATGGAGTGAACAGTGCTGCAGTGAAATCCTCTCACACAAAGCAACTCAAACATTGAAATTGCATCAATGATGTCAATTTTATTATACATCTCCCGTTTGGCATGTATTTTGGAATGTGGTTTACAACAGCACTGACAGATGTGTTGACATGACAACTGCATCAGAGTTTTGAACGACCCCCTTTTGTTCCATGCTGGCTGAACACCTACCTAGCCTGTAACTAGCAAACACCAGACACAGATGAAAGGGAAAACATATAAGTATCTTTGCATAGATGAATAGTGTAAACTTTAATTATATTTGCTGACACCCTACAGTTAAATTTTGGCACCAGTAGAGTAGCTATCCAGCAATTTAAATCACACCTCACGGCAAACACGCCTCATCCGATGTTGGTTACAAGCCGATACGTATTTTAATTATGTAAGAGAATATCATGTTACCATTGGTGTATTAATATGACAGTTAGGGTGGTCAAACTTTACAAATGTAGAAGCAACCGTCATTGTCATACTTTGATCTGGGATAATCCAAATATTATCCAATTTCATGAAAAACATGACTTTCTGTTCATGACCATTATTATTTACATAATGCTGAAAAGTGGTTAATATCCCATTGGGGATATCACATAGGCTTTTAATGAGCTCATACACTTCTCTAAGCTTATTACAGCTACAAAAATGTAGGCGCTTGACAGAACAGATGAACCGGAATGACATTTAGGTAGTTTCACGAGCCAATGCTAACTATTGTTAGAGCAATGACTGGAAGTCTATGGTATCTACTAGCATGCTAGCAGTTACCATATACTTACAATCATTGTGCTAACGCTAGTTAGCAATTGCACTAACGCTAGTTAGCAACTTCCTTCAAACTGCACATTGAGACATAAAAATTGTATCCCTGAGTTCATCTTACTCTGGGTGAGTAGATAAAGGGCTTCAGTTCCAAAACCCAGAACTATCCTTTTAATTTATCACTGTTCCAGTGTCTATACAGGTTCATACTTTCAGTGCTAATTGAAGACTCAGTGTTGATTTAACACTGGAGAATTTGCTGTGTAGCGTTCCTTTGACACTAAATTTGATATGCTCCTATTAACCTCATGTTGGTGCTCATGGGTTTACATTGAAATGACCCAAGGCAGTCTTGTCTTGACTGCCTGTGTAACAGTTTAACTTTACGGCGTCCCCTCGCCTCGACCTCGGGCGCGAACCAGGGACCCTCTGCACACATCAACAACTGACACCCACGAAGCATCGTTACCCATCGCTCCACAAAAGCCTTGCAGAGCAAGGGGCAACACTACTTCTAGGTTTCAGAGCAAGTGACGTACCCGCTAACTAGCTAGCCATTTCACATCCGTTACACTCACCCCCCTTTCAACCTCCTCCTTTTCCGCAGCAACCAGTGATCCGGGTCAACAGCATCAATGTAACAGTATAACTTTAGACCGTCCCCTCGCCCCGACCTCAGGGACCCTCTGCACACATCAACAACGGTCGCCCACGAAGCATCGTTACCCATCGCTCCACAAAGGCCGCGGCCCTTGCAGAGCAAGGGGCAACACTACTTCTAGGTTTCAGAGCAAGTGACGTAACTGATTGAAACGCTACTAGCGCGTACCCGCTAACTAGCTAGCCATTTCACATCCGTTACACCTGTCTAGAGACAATAATATTTCAGAACAATAATCCATTTCAGAACAGCATAGCCATAGACCAATTGACTACAAAGTAACCTGACAAATAAAGGTTAGACCATATTATTGTCTAGCCTACTGTAGTTATTTGCCCTGAACTTTAGTCACAGTTACTATCCGGCTACCAGCCAGTGCTGAACCTTGGAGACTGCTGCCCTATGTACATAGTCATTGGTCACTTTAATAATGTGCACATATTGTTTTACCCACTTCATATGTAATATACTGTATTCTAGTCAAGGATCATCCTATATAACTACTGCTGTACACACCTTTTCTATTCATATACTCTCCATAATGTTTATAGACACCATTATATACATATGCTGCTCTTTTATTTTTTACATTAGTTTATTTAGTAAATATTTTCTTTAACTCTTGTTTTTCTTAAAACCGCATTGTTGGTTAAGGGCTTGAAAGTAAGCATTTCACGGTAAGGTCTACAACTGTTGTATTCGGCGCATGTGACAAATACAATTTGATTTGATTTGACATTGATGTTCCAGACTCTGACATTGCTCGTCCTGACATTGCTTAATACCTTTCTTTTTATTTTGGGGATTTGTGAGTATTGTTTTGTATTATTAGGTATTACTGCACTGTTGGAGCAAGAAACACAAGCATTTCGCTGCACCTGCGATAACATCTGCAAAATATGTGTACATGATTTTATTTGGTTACTTTGTAGTCAATTGGTCTATGCTGTTCTGAAATTGATTTAGCAATATCTCTATGTGTTGATGTGATATATTAGATTTTTTTTTTTTTTACAGATTAGTTAGAATGAATGAGTCTTAAAGTGACTCCACAAAAACAGTAATGGAGTGAGATGAATATACGAATTTGGTCATAATTTGTTCAACTTGCATCACAGGCATCTATCTGCATGACATGTTTAGTTTCATTTTAAATCATTCTGGTTGCAAGTTCACAAATAAATGTCATGTTTGGTCACCTTGTATTGTGTCAATGAAGGCGTTATTACTCCTTAGGCTTAAACTGTAGGCGACTATCACTCGATGTGTGGCTTGAACAGCTGTCACGCTGCCGCAGGTAGACACATGCAGAACTCCGCCTGCTTCGTTAAATGCATTGTCAAGTTCATAACGTGCTATGTTCTTTTCCTGCTATAGTTTAGAAACTCACGCGTTCATTATGGGAATGGGTCCTTACCTTGTTCAACAGTTTCTTATCCTCTTTATTTTTCTCATGTTGGCCAAGAGGCATTTGCAGGAAGTCGTCTTCACAACAGATGAAACTCACTGTGCATCCCATCCAGGCAAATTCAGATCAGTCTCGTGGACCCATTCAAAAACGTGATATTTCAGAGCTATGCGTTCCAATCTGGATAGTGCTCTCTCGCAGACACTTTAAACTACCCACGCATGTAAAAAAATAAAATAAAAAAATAAAAAAAAAATCCGTTGCTGTGCTCTTGCCCCCAAATGACGAAACAAGTCAAACTGGACGCAATATCGCTAGCACTTCTATAAAACAGTTATAAATGATATAAACAAGTCATAATTTCGATGGGCTGGCTCTGAATTTCTCAATTCATGTCTTGCACCAAACTTTCCGTTTTCCACTTAGTAGGAAGAAGCAGGATATTTTAGTCAAGTGAAAAAAAAGGAAACACGACTCTTGAGCACTGGGTAGTAGTTTATTTGAATGGCAGAGCGACAGACAGACAGATAGCTAGCACTGTAACAAAATGTATACAGTTAGCTACTGTAATTCTGTATTACAGTAATGTATTATGGGGGGCTCAATGACATTCAGCTACACTGCTGTAAATGTACAATATAATTATACAGTAAAGTACTGTATTACCTGTTTTGCAGTTTTTTTTTACAGCAGCATACTGTGAATTATGGTGCACTGTCGGAAAATGTTATGGGTGCCGAAAGAATCACTGGCTCATTAACATACTTTTAGGCGTGCCTTGTCAGAAGCTATATTTGTTGCACCCATCAGTCAGAATGTTATACCCCACAGAATACACTACCATATCTTATTTTTGTGTATTTGTCCTATAAATCTACAAAGACTTACTATCTACTGTTCTGCCAGTAATTTACTGTAATTCAGTACCACCCTCACAGAATATTGCACCATACTGTAATTTTGGAGCACCAAAAATCTTTTGTGGGTGCATGGTATTGTTGTGGCTCATTAACACATTTTGCATTGTCCCTTGTAAGAGGCTATACTTGTTGCACCCGTTATTGAGAGTGCTGTACCAATTTAAGTGATATGTGGTAGTAGTTCCCTAACAATTAAATGTATATAGGGTATAAATCAGAGTGGTAGTAAGTCTCAAACCTTTAATGGTTAAATGTTTAGCCATGTCCTTTTGGTCTGTTTTGCCCTGTAGTCACTGACAGTTTTGAAGCCTTTGTTAAGACCTCTACAAGTGCAAGTGATATAAAACACCAACTATTCTTAAACATGCTGTAACATACAAATACTTAGCAGCCAACCTGCTTGCACTAATCCCATGTAATTACAGTAAAACAACAACGATTACAGTAGTATTTACTTTCTTACAGTATAGTAGGCTAATTTTACAGTCTTGTAATGTGTCGTTGCTCTACATTTTCCAGTAACTTATAGTAAGCTGGTGGCAAGTTACTGTGAATATTAAAGTAACATACTACGCACTAGCCAGAGATGGGCAAAGATATAAAACATACAAAAGGTATCTTGTTACCAATACAGGATATTTTGAAGACCAATGCATCGTTAACTGCAACAACATTCTCAGAAATGTTTTACTTGCTCTGACTGTGATATGTCACAAGGCCGCTGGGCCGGACGGAATACCAGGGTGTGTTCTCAAAGCATGCGCAGACCAGCTGGCAGGTGTCTTCACAGACATGTTCACAGACTTGTCCCAGTCTGTAATCCCAACATGTTTCAAACTAACCACCATTGTCCCTGTTCCCAAGAGCTCCAAGGTAACCTAAATGACTATCGCCTTGTAGCACTCACATTTGTAATTATGAAGTGCTTTGAAAGGTTAGTCATGACACACATCAACACCATCATCACAGACACCTTAGACCCACTCCAATTCGCATACTGGCCCAACAGATACACAGATGATGCAATCTCAATTGCACTTCACACTGCCCTCTCCCACCTGAACAAGAGGGGAAATAACTATGTGAGAATACTGTTCATAGACCAGCTCAGCATTCAACACCATAGTCCCCTCCAAGCTCATCACCAAGCTAGGGACCCTGGGATAGAACCCCCTCCCTCTGCAACTGGATCCTGGACTTCCTGAGAGGTCGACCCCAGCTGGGGAGTGCAGGCAACAACACCTCCGCCACGCTGACCCTCAACACGGGGGCCCCTCAGGGGTGTGTGCTTAGTACCCTCCTGCACTCCCTGTTCACCCACGACTGCGTGGCCACACACGACTCCAGCACCATCATCAAGTTCGCTGACGACATGACGGTGGTAGGCCTGATCACCGACAACGATGAGTCAGCCTACAGGGAGGAGGTCAGAGACTTAGCAGTGTGATGCCAGGACAACAACCTCTCCCTCAACGACAGTAAGACCAAGGAGCTGATTGTGGACTATAGGAGAAAAAGTGGAGCGCACGCCCCCATCATATCGACGGGGCTGTTGTGAAGCGGGTTGAGAGCTTTAAGGTCCTTAGCATCCACATCACCTAGGATGTAACATGGTCCACACAGTCATAAAGAGGGCAAAGCAGCACCTTTCCCCTTTAGGAGGCTGAAAATAGCCAGGTCGTAGTTGTAAATGAGAACTTGTTCTCAACTGGCCTACCTGGTTAAATAAAGGTGAAATAAAAAATAAAACAAATATTTGGCATGGGACATCAGATCCTCAAAACGTTCTACAGCTGCACAATCGAAAGCGTCTTGACTGACTGCATCACCGTTTGGTATAGCAATTGCACCGCCGTTGACCACAAAGAGCTACAAAGGGTGGTGCGGAAAGCCCAGTATATCATTGGGGCCAAGCTCCCTGCCATCCAGGATCTATATATCAGGCTGTGTCAGAGGAAGCCCCGAAAAATGTACAAAGACTCCAGCCAACCAAGCCATAGACTGTTCACTCTGCTACCATCCGGCAAATGGTACCGGAGCCTCGGCTCTCAGACCAACAGGCTCCTAGACAGCTTCTACCCCCAAGCCAGAAGACTGCTAAATAGCCTGACTGCTAAATAGTCAATTAATGGTACCCATACTACCTGCACTGACTCTATCTTCCACTGACCCTACGGACACTCACTAGACTTTATATACACAACATATACACACTCACTCAGACACACTACACTGTCACTACCACACAAATCCCTCACACATTCAAATACTACATACGCACACACACGCACACAACACACTCATCATTTGCTGCTGTAACTCTGTTTTTATATTACTCTTATTATCTATCCTGATGCCTAGTCACTTTACCCTGCCTTCATGTACTGTACATATCTACCTCAAGTAACTCGTACTTATGCACATTGATGTGGTACTGGTACTCCCTGTACTGTATATAGCTCCATTCATGTGTATTCTATATTATTCCTCTTGTGTTAGTTACTATTTTATTTGTTATTATTATTTTTTAACTTTGCGTTGTTGGGAAAGGTTCATAAGCAAGCATTTCACTGTAAAATGTACAACAGTTGTATTCTGTGCATGTGATAAATAAAATATGATTTGATGTGTTTTTTTATCAACCTTAGATGAAAGCACTGACTGACTAAGTTGCTCTGGATAAAAGCGTCTGCTAAATGATAAACGATAATGTTAAAAAAAATATTTGCCACGCACACGACTGGGTATTATTCTAATGAGTTCCACCCTCAAACAATTCTTTTTTTTAAATCAAATTTGGCCTTATTTGGGGGCAGAGGTCATGAGAATAATAGCAAGCGGTGTGCTTTGCAAGTGTTAATTTTCAAATTTACATTGGTCATTTAGCAGACACTCTTATCCAGAGCATCTTACAGTCAGTGTATTAAACTAAGGTTAACAAGGAAATACCACAGTCATAGCAAGTAAAAAGATTATGTTACCATTACTGAGAATGTTGTAGTTAAGCGGGCTACTTGCAAGTATATATTTGTATTAGAAAATACAAAATACATGTATTCTAATTAAAATGATACAAAATATGTATATGTGTAATGGGCCATGGACACAGTTGCTATGGAGCTAGAGAACTGCACAGCCAAATGGGAGCTATTTGAGAGGGTGTTGTTTCTGGATTTGGCCTGCACTGCTTTACGAGCCCTCCTTCTCTCACGATCATCTCTCTATAGCTCTTTCTGCTCAGGGCCTGGGTCCTGTTCAGTAGGTGGACATATTTTTGAAACAGGGAAGTACTAACAAAACTTGACCAATAAGAACACCGATTTTTGCTTTCTGTTGCAAAACATTTTGCTACAGTGTGTTCTACTGAACACTGCCCAGAATTCCTTACATTTATGCGTCCAAATCCTCATGCAGAGGCCAGCAGAGCAGATCCCTCCACCTGATTCAAACCAGCTTTCCAGGAATATCCAACATAATATTCTGCAAAGTCCCACATGGCATGGAATTGATCAGAAACTTTCACAGAGGAATTTGTGGATGGTTGGGTTACGGGGATGTTTCAAGAGAAAACACACCAGTGCCTGCATGAGGATTACCGGTATCTTAATATCAGTGGATGCTGCTGAGTGTAACGATCCTCTTCATCTGATGAAGAGTAGTCAAGATCGGACCAAAACGCAGCGTGGTAAGTGTCCATGTTAATATTTATTTTAACTCAAAACACTAAGACAAAATAACAAAAAAATTACCAACACGAAACAGTTCTGTCTGGTGCAGACACAGAGATAGAAAACAACTACCCACAAAACCCATGTGGGCAAGAGCTACCTAAGTATGGTTCTCAATCAGAGACAACGATAGACAGCTGCTTCTGATTGAGAACCACACCCAACAAAGAAATACAAAACATAGAACACAGAACATAGAATGCCCACCCCAACTCACGCCCTGACCAAACCAAAATAGAGACATAAAAAGGATCTCTAAGGTCAGGGCGTGACACTGAGGGGAGGACAGCTCATAATGATGGCTGGAACAGAACAAATGGAATGGCATCAAACACACAAAAGTCCTTTCCTTTTACTGAATTAATTCCTCCTCTGCTAAAGATGCCTTCAGAGGAGGTCTTTGAGGATTTTACATTTTTTAAAGTTAATATATACAGTTGAAGTCGGAAGTTTACATACACTTAGGTTGGAGTCTTTAAAACACGTTTTTCAACCACTCCACAAATTTCTTGTTAATTAACAAACTATAGTTTTGGCAAGTCGGTTAGGACATCTACTTTGTGCATGACACAAGTCATTTTTCCAGCAATTGTTTACAGACAGATTATTTCACTATCACAATTCCAGTGGGTCAGAAGTTTACATACACTAGGTTGAATGTGCCTTTAAACAGCTTGGAAAATTCCAGAAAATGATGTCATGGCTTTAGAAGCTTCTGATAGGCTAATTGAAATCATTTGAGTCAATTGGAGGTGTACCTGTGGATGTATTTCAAGGCCTACCTTCAAACTCAGTGCCTCTTTGCTTGACATCATGGGAAAATCAAAAGAAGTCAGCCAAGACCTCAGAAACAAAATTGTAGACCTCCACAAGTCTGGTTCATCATTGGGAGCAATTTCCAAACGCCTGAAGGTACCACGTTCATCTCACAAGTCTGGTTCATCATTGGGAGCAATTTCAAAACGCCTGAAGGTACCACGTTCATCTGTACAAACAATAGTACGCAAGTACAAACACCATGGCACCACGCAGATGTCATACCGCTCAGGAAGGAGACGTGTTCTGTCTTCTAAAGATGAACATACTTTGTTGCGAAGAGTGCAAATCATTCCCAGAAGAACAGCAAAGGAACTTGTGAAGATGCTGGAGGAAACAGGTACAAAAGTATCTATATTCACAGTGAAAAGAGTACTATATTGACATAACCTGAAAGGCTGCTCAGCAAGGAAGAAGCCACTGCTCCAAAACTGCCATAAAAAAAGCCAGACTACGGTTTTCAATTGCACATGGAGACAAAGATCGTACTTTTTGGAGAATTGTCCTCTGGTCTGATGAAACAAAAACAGAACTGTTGGCCATAATGACCATCGTTATGTTTGGAGGAAAAAGGCAGAGATTTGCAAGCCGAAGAACACCATCCCAACCGTGAAGCGCGGGGGTGGCAGCATCATGTTTTAGGGGTGCTTTGCTGCAGGAGGGACTGGTGCACTTCACAAAATAGATAGCATCATGAGGGAGGAAAAGTATGTGCATATATTGAAGCAACATCTCAAGACATCAGTCGGGAAGTTAAAGCTTGATCGCAAATGGGTCTTCCAAATGGACAATGACCCCAAGCATACTTCCAACGTTTTGGCAAAATGGCTTAAGGACAACAAAGTCAAGGTATTGGAGTGGCCATCACAAAGCCCTGACCTCAATCCGATAGAAAATTTGTGGGCAGAACTGAAAAAGCGTGTGCGAGCAAGGAGGCCTACAAACCTGACTCAGTTACACCAGCTCTGTCAGGAGGAATGGGACAAAATTCACCCAACTTATTGTGGGAAGCTTGTGGAAGGCTACCCGAAACATTTGACCCAAGTTAAACAATTTAAAGGCAATTCTACCAAAAACTAAGTGAGTGTATGTAAACATCTCACCCACTGGGAATGTGATGAAAGACAAAAAGCTGAAATAAATCATTCTCTCTACTATTATTCTGACATTTCACATTCTTAAAAAGTGGTGATCCTAACTGACCTAAAACAGGGAATTTTTACTGGGATTAAATGTCAGGAATTGTGAAAAACTGAGTTTAAATGTATTTGGCTATGGTGTATGTAAACTTCCGACTTCACCTGTATCTCAGGAAGACTGAAACAGGTTTCCCTCAAGAATTTCCCTGTATTTAGCGCCATCCATCATTCCTTCAATTCTGACCAGTTTCCCAGTCCCTGTCGATGAAAAACATCTCCACAGCATGTTGCTGCCACCACCATGCGTCACTGTGGGGATGGTGTTCTCAGGGTGATGAGAGGTGTTGGGTTTGTGCCAGACATAGTTTCCCTTGATGGCCAAAAAGCTACATTTTATTCTCATCTGACCAGAGTACATTCTTCCATATGTTTGGGGAGTCTCCCACATGCCTTTTGGCAAAAACCAAAAGTGTTTGCTTATTTTTTTCTTTAAGCAATGGCTTTTATCTGGCCAATCATCCATAAAGCCCAGCTCTGTGGATTGTATGGCTTTAAGTTGTCCTATGGACAGATACTCCAATCTTCACTGTGGAGCTTTGCAGCTCCTTCAGGATTATCTTTGGTCTCTTTGTTGCCTCTCTGATTAATGCCCTCCTTGCCTGGTCTGTGGGTTTTGGTGAGCGGCCCTCTCTTGGCAGGTTTGTTGTGGTGCCATATTCTTTCCATTTTTTAATAATGGATTTAATAGTGCTCGTTGGGATGTTCAAAGTTTCTGATATTTTTTATAACCCAACCCTGATCTGTACTTCTCCACAACTTTGACCCTGTTTGAAGAGGTCCTTGGTCTTATTGGTGCCGCTGCGTGGTGGTGCCCCTTGCTTAGTGGTGTTGCAGACCCTGGGGCCTTTCAGAACAGGGTTATATATACTGAGATCATGACAGATCATGTGACACTTAGATTGCACACAGGTGGATTTTATTTAAGTAATTATGTGACTTCTGAAGGTAATTGGTTGCACCAGAACTGATTTAGGGGCTTCATAGCAAAGGGGGTGAATACATACGCACACACCACTTTTCCATTTTAAATATTTTATAATTTTTTAAAACAAGTAATTTTTTCCTTTTCACTTCACCAATTTGGACTATTTTGTGTATGTCCAGTACATGAAATCCAAATAAAAATATATTTAAATTACAGGTTATGCAAGAAAATAGGAAAAACGCCAAGGGGGATGAAGGCACTTTTGCAAGGCACTTGTTGGATTCGGGGTAAACTTTGAACATTGTTATAAGCATAAGCATAGTATATAAAGTAGTGGAAGAGTATATGTCTTTGTCTGAATTATACCTGTAACGACCCTTTGGAAGAATTTAACTTGGTTAAGCTTCTCTAGTGTCCGTGAGTTATTTACTCTGAAAAATTGGAACCCGCCTATCTGCCACTCATGAAGTGAAGTTTCAAATAAAGGAAAACACTGAAAAATAATGATCCTGGTTGGGCTCCCTGTGTCACACATACGAGCTGCTGTTGTTGTGACTTTGTCTGAACCACTCCGCGTGTTAGAAACACCCCAGCAGTCGCCCCATACCACATCATTTACAGCTCACAGTAAATGACCCAGCCATGTGTTTACGGGTCACCATGGAAACCGGGGTATTGACAATCAACAGCATTCCACAACCCCTCTTATCTCAACTTTGGGCCTCGAATCGACAGCCAGTCAAGTGAAAGGTGGATGGGTGTGTGTCTTGTTTTCCTGCAAACCTGTCTGTAAACTACAGAGTAACACAGTTCCCTTGTTTGTCACACCAGACAGGACGCAGTGTTGAAATCATATCAGCATATATATATATTTTATCCCTATCACTTATCTAGAGCAAAGATTCCTGATTAATGGGCATTGGACTAAATGGTGGCTGTTATGTCAGTAAACCTGAGTTGTTTGGAGGTCGGATGAATAGGGTTTTCTCCTCTGTTGTTGCAGTCCTTTAGAAAACCGTACTTTGGCTCCTGACGGTGTCATCATGGAGTCTCAGACTTATCTACCTGGTGGATGTTCCCTTCACCTCTTGCACTAGGGGACTGATATGGCTGGCTCAGTAAGAGTTGTCCTTCGCATTAGATGTTAGATAGTCATTCTAAACATTTCAAAAATATGAGACTCCAGATTTTCTGCCCCCCTACAGTATTTTCACAGCTAATTGTCACGCCCTGATCTGTTTCACCTGTCCCTGTGATTGTCTCCACCCCCTCCAGGTGTTGCTTATTTTCCCCAGTGTATTTATCCCTTTGTTTCCTGTCTCTCTGTGCCAGTTTGTCTTGTATGTTTAGTCAAGTCAACCAGTGTGTTTTTCCCGTATTCCTTTTCTATTCTCTTTTGCCAGTCTTCCTGGTTTTGACCACTGCCTGACTCTGGACTACTTTTCTGCCTGCCTGATCATCCTGCCTGCCCTGACCTTGACTCTGCCTGCCCTTTGGTACCTATTGGACTCTGAACTGGTTTTGACCTTTTGTCTGTACACGACCATTCTCTTGCCTACCCCTTTTCGGATTAATAAACATTGTAAGACTCCAACCATCTGCCTCCTGTGTCTGCATCTGGGTCTCGCCTTGTGCCTTGATAGCTAATAGCGCAATAGATATTTTCAGTGCTTAATTTAAGCCGGATCCTGGCATTTCCCCGTTTTGGCCTATTTTGTTCCGGAACCTCATGGCATGAACATTTTTCTCTTTTTGCAATGTAAAAATTGTAATAAAAACTATCAAAGTTCATTCAAGTTTCCTCTTTGTTAATTCTCCTGTCCTCCCCAAAAAACACGTCATGTGAAAAATGTGATTTTTAGCAAGTACCTGATATCCTAAGAGTTCATTCTGGTTGGGCCGGCCCAGGTTAATGGTTTGCACAACATTGCAACCTAGGCCTATGTTGGAGACCAACGCGTGGCCATGGCTGTGTGAGAAGCACACCTATATCTCTCACAGAACTACAATGAGATTCACTTTCTATGATGTCTCTCCTTCTCTCATATCTCCAGCGTTGCACTTCATTTATTTCCTTTTAGAATCATAGCTGCGCGAAGGGTTCTGGAGGAGCTGCAGCACCCCTGATGAATTGAAATACATTTTCCAAAGTTATAGAATTACTGCTGTCTGTCATAAATAAATGAAATAATTCCCAATAGCCTACTACACCATGAGAAGGCCTATAATTGAGCCACAGAGGATCAATAGCTTTTTTTTATTATTTTTGCCTAGCTGTGGATTGTGTGTAGCCCAATAACAAGGCATAGCCTACAGTCTGGAATGTGCAGCAAATCTGTCAGTGAACAGCATGCAGACAAAACAGGCCTTTCGCCTGCTGCTGCATTTTTCAAATGCAATTGCGGGAAAACACAGAGAAGAAAAGAGAAGACTCTAATCTGTCTGCTGTAGGCTACAAAAATATTTGATCAACTTCCAAATATTGTTTTACAAAGTAAATCACCGGTGAGTGAGCGGTGCATCGTTGGGTGAGTCAGTGAAACTGGAAAGCATTTTAGTAATATCATTTCCTACTCATATTGTTGACTACAATATGTCTCCACACGCCAGGTCTAGTCTATTTATTAATGGATTCAAGATAAGGTTGTTTTTATTGATCTCAAATTGTCAGTTTGTCATTGTAGCCTGTTATTTCGATAATAAGTGTGTTATTAAAAGTAGAATTTAATGAAATGCGTTTATAAAAGGCCACATTTTTCCCTGGATCCGAGGCTACTCAAAATGTTCCCCATGTGTGCAACTTCTGTAAGTGCCTCTACTCTAATGCTCTATGCCACTATGCAAATGTAATGATATGCATGCAATACTTAATTATAAAGGTACTTTTTCCCTCAAGCGTTCTGGTAGCTCAGAGCTCCCCAGGTCACACCCCGATCATGCTCACTTTTTGATCCGGCACCTCCTAATTTACAAATGAAGCACTGGATATTGTGGACCACAAGTTGTATAATTGCCATGGTAACACTTGCTCTATTATAGGACAGTCCATTTTAGAAACAATTTCAAACTCTCTGCCATAAACCAACAGAGTAGCCTTCAATATGTTTTTACAATGCTCCTATTCTCTAAGGGAAAACGGGACAAGGACTCGCCCATTTACAACTCTTCCAACAACTCTAGTGTAGTAGCCCAAATACTTGTAAATGAGCATCAGTTCCATATGTTTGTGTGAACTATCAACTTGATTGAGGAGCACTCTGCAGTCGTCTTCCCTGGACCAAAGTGCTGGTCATCTGGTTGCTATTGATGCTCAATCGACCTTCTGGAGCTCCTGCAGTCTTGTCCTATAGCCTCTAGCTGTTTATACAGATGGTGAGATGGGGAGTGAGGATAAAAGCCACATACTTCCTAAACTTCTTTCATTTTGATTTCTGAAGGGTTTTTATGAAGGGTTTGAGGGGAAGATATAGATAGGACTAGACACATTTACACAGTTTTCATTGATTTGTGTGCATGATGGTCGAACTACGCTTTGTGAATAGTCCGATGTCAGAATTTGAGTAAGAGTACTTTCAGTTGCTAGTATACAGTAGGCTAAAATGACTCTTTCTTCTACCACCTGATTCCAGAACTAAAATTGGCTTGCCAGCGCTTATGGGCCTGGGATCTGTTGCCAACTGAAAAGGTAAGTTGCAATCCCCTTCCCTCTTAAAGTCAGCCATAGACAGGCCCTTGAAACATCTTTCAAGGACTGTGGTGCCCAAACTCTAAACTTCTTCCTCTCCCTAAAACTCAGGAGATTACAGTAATCCCTTCATGTGTTTTTAAGGACCAGGGTGTACTGAAGCTTCCCTGTGGCAGTTCGGAAATACCAATGGCTATTCAGGTAGAAAAAAAGCTGAAACTTCTTATTACATTGACCTTGACCTTGACCTTGTTCAGAAATACATCATGGGAGACGAAGTTGGGAAACTAACTTACTCGACAACATCTCTCCATTGCACTCTGTTCTGGAATATCTTTTCATTCTTGTTCGGGATGCCGAAACTTTTGGTGTCTGCTTCAAGCTCCCGTCTCCGGGTGTTTTATGGGTGCCCTCTCTTCCATTTCCCTGTTTGGAAAAGGGACCCTTAATTAATTAACTCTCTCATCATAGACTCCCCTTGTAGAGACCAGTGATATCTCTGGGAAGTCCCCAAGTATACCCGTGTACGTCAATTTGATGTTATAAAGACCTAGAAGAAAGCATACCGACATTTCACTCTTTGGGAATAAGATTTTAAACATAACAACGCTTACTATAATCATAGACATTAATGGACATTTCTCTTTGACTGAGCCCCTCTTTGCGAAATAGAATGAACCCCAATCTGAAAATCACAGAATGTCGAGTTGCATCCCCAAAGAGCTAAGCAAGGCAGTCTGTTTCATATTAGGTCTTTGATCGTATCTCTTTGTCTTGGAGGGAAATAAACCAGTTTTGATGTAGCATACGAGTGAGAAGTCAAGCTTCATATTTTCTAATGGTTCCTTCACGTCCCCCATAACAATGTCAGGAGCATGACTGACTATGTAGGGACAAGAATGCTTTCTCCAGTTTGTTGCAACGACCTTTGGTCTACACAATGATTATATAGAACAAAGACTACCAGTACAACTGAAGGTATGTCATTTTACTTTGAATGATGGCTATAGAAATATATAGTCCCAGCCAAAAGTTTGGACACACCTATTCATTCAAGGGTTTTTCTTTATTTTAAATATTTTCTACATTGTAGAATAATAGTGAAGATATCAACACTATGAAATAACACATATGGAATCATGTAGTAATCAAAAAAGTGTTAAACAAATCAAAATATATTTGAGATTTGAGATTCTTCAAAGTAGCCACCCTTTGCCTTGATGACAGTCTTGGCATTCTTTCAACCAGGTTCACCTTGAATGCTTTTCCAACAGTTTTGTAAGAGTTCCCACATATGCTGAGCACTTGTTGGCTGCTTTTCCTTCACTCTGCGGTCCAACTCATCCAAAACCGTCTCAATTGGGTTGAGGCCGGGTGATTGTGGAGGCCAGGTCATCTGTTGTAGCACTCTCCTTCTTGATCAAGCAGCCTTTACACACCCTGGAGGTGTGTTGGGTCATTGTCCTGTTGAAAAACGAATGATAGTACCACGAAGCGCAAATCATATGGGATGGCATATCACTGCAGAATGCTGTTTTAGCCATGCTGGTTAAGTGTGCCTTGAATTCTAAATAAATTACTTACAGTGTCACCAGCAAAGGACCCCCACACCATCACACCTCCTTCTCCATGCTTCACGGTGGGAACCAGACATATCATCCGTTCACCTACTCTGCATCTCACAAAGACACGGTGGTTGGAAGCATAAATTAAATTCAAAATTCGACTCATCAGACCAAAGGACAGATTTCCACTGGTCCAATGTCCATTGCTCGTGTTTCTTGGCCCAAGCAAGTCTCTTCCTCTTATTGGTGTCCTTTAGTAGTGCTTTCTTTGCAGCAATTCGACCATGAAGGCCTGACTCACACAGTCTCCTCTGAACAGTTAATGTTGAGATGTGTCAGTTACTTGAACTCTGTGTAGTATTTATTTGGGCTGCAATTTCTGAGGCTGGTAACTCTAATGAACTTATCCTCTGCAGCATAGGTAAATCTGGGTCTTCCTTTCCAGTGGCAGTCCTCATGAGAGACAGTTTCATCATAGCGTTTTCAAAGTTCTGGAAATGTTCCATATTGACTGACCTTCATTTCTTAAAGTAATGATGGACTGTCATTTCTCTTTACTTATTTGAGCTGTTCTTGCCATACTATGGACTGGATCTTTTAACAAATAGAGCTATCTTCAGTATACCACCCCATACCTGTCACAACACAACTTATTGGCTCAAACACATTAAGGAAATAAATACATTCCAGGTGACTACCTCATGAAGCTGGTTGAGAGAATGCCAAGAGTGTGCAAAGCTGTCATCAAGGCAAAGGGTGGCTACATTAAAGAATCTAAAATCTCAAATATATTTTGATTTCTTTAACACTTTTTTGTTACTACATGATTCCATATGTTTTATTTCATAGTTTTGATGTCTTCACTATTATTACACAATTTAGAAAATAGTACAAATAAAGAAAACCCCTTGAATGAGTAGGTTTGTCCAAACTTTTGACTGGCACTGTAGCCCTGAGGTGAAATCAGTTTAACTAATGATGAAAGGTGTTTTTGGGGTCATCTGGGGTCACTTAGTCACAGTGACACAAGCTGAGGCAATGTGGTTTATCAGGCATAGTGTTGCTGCATGTTGTGGCATGATGGTGAGCATGCTGTTGAACTCTAACCTTGCATGTGAAGGCTATCCAATTGACTCCACACACTATATCTCTATGACATACAATATTGATGGTCCTCAGCCTGCCTTAAACATCCACTCTAATCATTATGCACCCATATCTGTGCCAAATCAACATGTATGTATTACAGAGAGAGCTGGGCTCCCTGATCCCATGTTGTGGAGGGTTGTTAAGGTCTTTTGTTATCTGTAGCTGCTCTCCTTTTGCTTGTTGATTGAGGTCGCCTCTGACAATAACATCAATGAGTATACGGATTCAGTCATGAGGTTCATCAGCTCGGCCCAACGTAATTACATCCGGTCGGATTTCGGGGGATATGGATGAATACAAAAGGACAAGCTACGACGTGAGACAAGTGGCAAGGATTACAAACCATCACGGACTACAAAGGGAAAACCAATTGCGCGACGAACACCGATGCTTCTTTCCCAGACGAGCAAAACACTTTCTATGCTCACTTCTTTCTATGCTCACTTTGAGGTAATCAACATCAACCCTCCTACGAGGGCCCCCGCTGATGTAGAGGAATGTGAGCTCTCAATCTCTTTGGCCAACGCGAGTAAGACTTCAAGCGTGTGAATACTCGCAAAGCAGCCGGCCTAGGCGGTATCCCCAGCCGAGTCCTCAGAGCATGTTCAGACCAACTGGCTGGAATGTTCACAGACATATTCAACTTCTCCCTGTCCCAGTCTGTGATCCCCACATGCTTTAAGATGTCCATCATTTTCCCTGTACCTGAGCAAATTGGGGAAACCTACTCACCTGCCTATGTAGCCCTGTAGCACTCACTTCTGTCATCATGAAGTGATTCGATAGGCAGGTCAAGGACCACATCAGCTCCACCTTACCTGACACCATGGACCCACTCCAATTTGCATACGGGCCCTATAGATCCACGGATGACGCAATCGCCATTTCTTTACACACTGCCTTATCCCACCTGGACAAGAGGAACACCTATGTGAGAATGCTGTTCATCAACTACAGCTCAGCGGGTCAACACCATAGTGCCTTCCAAGCTCGACACTAAGCTCAAGGCCCTGAGTATGAACACCTCCCTCTGCAACTAGATCCAGGACTTCCTGACAGGCAGCAGACCCCAGGTGGTGAGGGTAGGCAACAGCAACTCCGCCACGCTGACCGTCAGGGGTGCGTGCTCAGCCCCCTCCTGTAGGGGAGTACGCCCCTATTGTCATTAATGGGGCTGCAGTGGATAGGGTCAAAAGCTTCAATTTCCTCGGCACACACATCACAGATGACCTGATATGCTCCAATCACACCTCCGTGGTGAAGAAGGCACAACAGCGCCTCTTCTAACTCAGGCGACCAAAGAAATTTGACATGGGCTCTCGAGTCCTCAAAAAATTGTACATCTGCACAATTGAGAACATCTTGACTGGCTGCATCACCGCCTGGTGCGGCAACTGCACTGCCCTTAACCGGAAGACTCTACAGAGGGTGGTGCGGCCCAATATATCACTGGGTGCAAGCTCCTTTCCCTAAAGGACTTCTACTCCAGGAAGTGTCTGAGGAAGGCCGAAAGATCATCAAGTATTCCAGTCACCCGAGCCACGGACTGTTCACTCTGTTACCCTCTGGCAAGCGATATCGGATCACCGGGTCTCAGACCAACAGGCTCAGAGACAACTACCACCACCAGGCCATCAGACTGTTGAACAGCTGTCATTAAGATGTTGTAGATGTTGGCTCTAAGTGCCTTTCTTCAAAGTCTGACGTGTCCATCCTCCTACCTGTTAACAGTGATGGATTGATCACCCTCAGCGGGTCGTAAAAACCAGATGCATCTGGTTTTAAGGGGAAATGAAAAGATAGCCTTCGACGCGACTTCCGCTTTGAGACGTTAACAAGTCGACCCTCCATCTTAACTCCTCCTCCACATTTACTGGATTGGTTGAACAGTGCAGAAGAGAACCTCCAACAGTTTTTTTATGCTCGTCAGGCCAGAAAGAATGAAATACTGCCTCGTTAGGATATGGATAGATTTTCTTTTATGTTTGGGTGACAACAACAGACTCACCTCTGCTTCTGCACATTAGAAGCCACGGTTCAAGTCCCCAATGCAGCTATCTCTTTCTCCCGCTAAAATAGGAATTTGTCTGTGAGCTGTGAAGAGAACAATTTTAAAAAATTAAAATAGGTCAGAAAAAACACATACGAATACATACAGTACAGATAATCACGTAGCAAACAAGATAAGAAAATGCAATTAGCTGGCAAATGCTCTACTCACCCCGGTCACTGAGCACCTGTCTGGCATACCAGACTCTGGCGTGGAGTAGTGAGTAGGGATTATTACTGGGGTTGGAGGGCGCCAGAGGAATCTGCCCTCACTAACGCCATGCCAACATGTCAACATGCCAACAGCCTCACAGCACGGCTTAGGGGCAGGCGCCGAGTGACAGCGAAACCACACCGCAGAACATAGCCTGGCACCATGCCACCATCGCCACTATGTCAATGCGAGGCATGTCTGTATGCGACTGCCTCCATAATTTATAGTTGTATTCCAGATTTACTGTAGCTGCAGTTGTGTGTAAGCATACAATGGTCTTGACTGACATAGCACCTATGTTTGTTTTCAAGGCAAATTATTGTTAATTAAAGGGCTGGTTCCAGGATGTCTACACCATAGAAATAGAACAGTTGGAATAGACAAAGCCTCTCAGACCATTCCAATTAGACTGCATGGGTACATGGGTACTCTCAATATGGTTGACATGGTATTTATATTTTTATGATATACGTTGACACAATATTAGGCTCATATCTACTCTATGGGAGGTTGTGACTTACTGGCTACATGACTAGGGGGCACAAGACTGTCTGTAACTTGGAAACACTGGTGCAGATTAATATAGCTCGCCATCTTGTGGCAGAAAAGGAGCAAATAAAATGAATTGTGCAGAGCCACATGCTGTTTCACTTGCTAACAGTTGCAACCTGTACTGTTAGGCCTGCATGTAATGCTCTGCCTGTTTGTGTGACCTGGTGTTGTCGTCTATGTCAATGTTGTCTGTAAATGTTTATTATAAATATTGATTTGTCTTTTTAATTCAGTTCTCAAGATGCTAGACCTGAATAAGTGAACTGAACTGAGGTATCATGACCAACTTGTTGTATTGGACTGGTCTTCTCACACAAGTCAAAACCCCAAAACATGACCAAAGATTCAAAACAATGATAAGAAGTTATTGTTTCTGGCACGAGAACTGTCTCAAGAGGAGGAACTGGCAACCAATCCAACTTGTAGTGCACTACAACTTCTCATCTGACATTTGTCACAACAAACCATACTCTGTTCACAGACCCTAAACTCTGTGAACCTGGTTTATTTTAAAAACAGCTTAATGTCTGTCTACAATTGTATCTACAGGGAGAAGCCTTTGCTGAATATGTGCTATGATCTCTGGTTCTGAGAAAAAGCTGAGAAGATTCTTATCTGAGCACTGAAACCGAAACTGTTATGATATGACAAGATGTGTTTGTGTAACAGAGTAAGTCACTCTCACCACCCTTCCTTTTTTCTCACTTTTAGAAAAACATGTTCATGTTTATAGTCCTGAATAATAGTCAATTGAGTTTATAGTCAATTGAGTACAGACTTAACTGAATGACAACAGAGACAGAATGCAATATGAATGTTATTGAATAGTTTGACATAGTCCTCGTCTCTGAGGAATGCTCCTCAGAGCCCGATGCTGATGACAGGTTGCCCTGTGCTGTGCAGCCATTACTCTGCTTGTGACAAAGTTGGTGTGCTACACGGTGGTGACCTGCAGCTTGTGTTTGTGTTTGTGCTTGCCGTCTTATTGTTTTTAGTGTTTGTTTTCATGGGATTTTTTTAATCAACTACTTGATCGTCAGTGTTTAATCATGGCAACTAAGTTGTAGAGCTATGGACTGATCCTGATACTTTTAAGCATATTTGAAAGCACAAATGGACTCAGCTATGGAAACGCTGTGGGCAGCGGTATCCAGTATTATTGCATGGAGTTCCTGCAATAAACTTCCCTTTAGACTACTCTGCTAATCAACGGCTCAAGGAAAGCGGACGAGCTGATGGCTAACCTGCGCTACGCTACCTGCACGAGTACTAGGACTCCTGCATCCTGACAATCACTGAGAGCTGGCTGGACGATCGAGTGCCTAACAGCGAAGTGGAGCCGACTTGTTTTAACTATGATCAGACAGGATCGAGACTCTGCTACTACTGGGAAACATCACAATGATGGTGTCTGTTTACTTATCAGGGAACAGTGGTGCAAATCAATCATGGTAGGAGAGCACCTTTGCGCTCCAGACGTGGAACTGCTGTCTGTGTCCCTACGATCCTTTTACCTGCCCTGTTGTTTATATACAAGCAAACACAGCCAAAGCTTTGAATGAAATCTTTGATCTATCTCAAAAACTAGACTATCTCTCCTGATGCTCCCAAACGAATCCTCTGGGACTTTAACAGTTGCTCATTACGCAATACTTTATGTACATATGAAATGCCCCACGAGAAAAAATACATCACAAGACTTTTGCTATGGAAATATACCAAATGCATACTCTGCCACTATAAAGCTCACGCTGGGAGGCTCGGACCATAATGTTGCGTATCTACTACCAACTTACCAAAGACTCCTTGAAAGAGAGAAACCTGTTGTTAATACTGTGCAGGTTTGGAACGAGGGTAGCATCACCCTTTTACAGGGTTGTTTTGACTGTACAATGTGAGACATTCTTGAGGAGACCTCTTCTGATATAAATGAATTTCAAGCTACAGTATATGAAATTTTATGTGGATTTAGTAGTGCCCACCAAGACCAGCAAAATATTTCCTAATAATAAACCATGGGTGTCTAAAACATTGAAAGTGGTGCTAAATAAGAAAAAGTTAGTCATACAGAGGGTAATCCACAGGTAATGAAGGACCTACAAGAGAGGTTAAAAGACAGATCCAGATAGACAAAGATGCGTACGAACTCAGGGTTGAAAAGGTTCTCTCATCAGGCAATTCTAGAGTTGCCTGGCAGGGAATTAAAACCATGGCAAGTGCCCCCCCACAAGGGCCAAGGGGTAGCCAGTGCTACCCTTGGAGGTGGAGAGGGATTTAACATGGCAAATTAATTGAATGTGTTCTTTTCAAGGTTTGAGTCAGAGGACCCTCTGTTTGGTGTCCGTCAGGTCAAAGCTCCACTGGAGATGGAAGATAGGTTTGTTGTTAATCAGTCAGATGTCATGAAAATATTAAATGATGGAATGCCTACAAAATCCCTGGACCAAGACAACATCCGTAGTCAAGTTTTAAAACGCTGTGCAGAGCAACTGGTGGTATTTTCTCTTTGATTTTTCAATCCTCTTTGTACCTATGCTATGGAAAAGCTATACTATAGTACCCATCCCCAAATCAACAAACCCATCTGTAGGCCAGTAGCTTTAACGTCCCTGGTTAGGAATTGCTTTGAGAAGATTGTCAAAAACCACATCCTGCACTCTACCCAGCAGAATCTTGATCCCCTTCAGTTTACCTATATGGCTGGTAGGGGGGTTGATGATGCCATCCTCATGCTACTTAACCTTATCTACAAACACCTAGAGGGAGGTAAATGCCATGCTAAGGTCTTATTTGTTGATTTCTCCTCAGCTCTTAATACCATCCAGCCCTCCACCTTGGCCCAGAGACTAATAGACAATTTCTTATTGGATGGAAGCCTGATGCTGTGGATCCTTGATTTCCTTAGCAACAGGACACAGCAGGTCAAGGTGGGACAGTGGATGTCAGCCAAGCGCACCACTAGCGTGGGATCTCCTCAAGGCTGTGTGCTTTCTCCACTGTGTTGTACGTCTTGTACACTAATGACTGTAAAAGCTCCGACCCTAGTAGACACCTGGTAAAGTTTGCAAACAACACAGCACTAGTCAGTTTACTCCAGGATGATGAGGAGGTGCATGGGCCAGTTTTGGAAGACTTTTTGACGTGGTGTGACGACTCTCAGTGCTCAATACCAAAAAGCCCAAAGAGATACACATTGATTTTAGGAAAAATGTAACATCTCCCCCACCTATTTTTGTTAAAGACAAGACATAGAGGTAGTGAAGGAGTATAAATACCATTTGCTGGTACCGAAATGCTAATGTCTTTCATAGAAATATTGTAAGAAAAATTGTTAGCTCTGCTAATAAGGTTCTAGGGGTCAAGCAGAAAGTTCTGGAGGTCATTAATGATATAAGAGCCTTCACAAAAGCCCACAAGGTACTAATGGTCCCCAGACATCCACTTTACCAGGAGTTTGAGCTACTGCCCTCGGGGTGACTTTACAGGGTACCAGAGCACAACATTGAGAGTGTTCTGTTGTGTATAGTGTTCAGATTAACCATTGATCGTTCATGAATTCCACTTTTCTACCAGTATTTATTGTCTGTATAGTCCTTTGTCTGTCTTAAATCATGTGTTGTTATGTATGGACAGATCCACAACCAAAATGTCCCCATTATCTTATCTTACAGGGGGAATGGAAGCTTGTTGTGTGCAACAGTTTGGGGAAATTGAATGCAAGCATAACAATAATTTTGGACCTTGTTAAAACATGTCTAGCCTATATACCAATGGGTAACAGGGTTGATGTGTTGTGCTCGACACACTCAGTTTTCCAACACAAAACAACAGAAAATTGCCAAAAAGAGTACAACCGGGGCCTCTCGAGTGGCGCAGTGGTCTAAGGCACTGCATTGCAGTGCTAACTGTGCCCCTAGAGATTCTGGGTTCGAGGCCAGGCTCTGTCGCAGCGACCGAGAGACCCATGGGGTGGCGCACAATTGGCCCAGTGTTGTCCGGGTTAGGGGAGGGTTTGGCTGGCAGGGATGTCCTTGTCCCATCATCCACTAGTGACTCCTGTGGCGGGCTGGGCGCAATGCATGCTGATACGGTCACCAGGTGTACGGTGTTTCCTCTGACACATTGGTGCTTCTGGGTTAAGTGGGCATTGTGTCAAGAAGCAGTGTGGCTTGGTTGAGTTGTGTTTCGGAGGACGCACAGCTCTTGACCTTCGCCTCTCCTGAGTCTGTACGGGAGTTGCAGTGATGAGACAAGACCGTAACTACTGATTGGGGAGAAAAAGGGGTAGCTCACCTGCTACACTATGATTCTGTATATTTCTTTAAAAAATATTGTATTAAAGTCAGGGTTGACCTCAAATGAATCGTCTCATGAAATAAATAATTATCTTCAGAAATGACTTTGTCAATGCAACAAAATAACTGGGGCTTTACAATGACGGGGAAATGTTAAGGTCTTCCTTTAGAAGTTGGACAAACATGACATGGGACATGGCAAAATGGGGTTTTTCAGAGAAAAAAACGAATTGATTTTAATGAAAACACACTACTCTTACGGAAAAACCATATGATTTCACATGTGGAAGATCACATGATTTCACATGTGATGATATTACTGGCTAGGAAAAACTCCCTAGAAAGGCAGGAACCTAGGAAGAAACCTAGAGAGGAATCTGGGCCTGAGGGGTGGCCAGTCCTCTTCTGACTGTGCCGGGTGGAGATTATAGGAGTACAGTACATGGCTAATGAAAGCCAGATTTCACAGGCCATGCCCTGCAGACAAAAATGTGTAGTTATGATACACAGTGCTTTTATGGACTAAGGAGTTTTTGTGGATAAAATAGAAACTGAATGGAGCTAAGCACAGGCAAATTCCTAGAGGAAACCTGGTTCAGTCTGCTTTTCACCAGACACTGGAAGATGAATTCACCTTTCAAACGGACAATAACATAAACCCAAGGCCAAATCTAGACTGGAGTTGTTTACCAAGAAGACAGGGAACGTTGCTGAGTTGCCGAGTTACAGTTTTGACTTAAATCTACTTGAAAATCTATGGCAAGACCTTAAAATGGCTGTCTAGCAATGATCCTCAACCAATTTGACAGAGATTGAAGAACTTTGAAAAGAACAATGGGCAAATGTTGCACAATCCAAGTGTGAAAAGCTCTTAGAGACTTACCCAGAAAGTCTCACAGCTGTCATCGCTACCAAAGGTGCTTCTACAAGTATTGACTCAGGGGTGTGAATACTTATGTAAATATCATATTTCTGTATTTAATTTTCAATAAATTTGCTTCTTTTTTTAAAACATGTTTTCACTTTGTCATTATGGGGATTTGTGTGTATATGTGTGAGAAAGAAAATATATTTAATCAATTTTGAATTCAGGCTGTAACACAACAAAATGTGGAAAAAGTCAAGGAGTATGAATCATTTCTGAAGGCACTGTGTTTTCATGGGAATATAACCACAAAATGTATTTTTATGTGCACTACGTCATCATGCACAACCATTTATCCGCATCAAATCAATTGGAAGGAAACACATCTCTGGTGGGAAAATGTGCATATTGTTTTAATGCAGTTTTGAGAATATTTTCATGAAAATCTGTCACCAATTAGATGGAATCCTAGCCAGTGTATGTCAAAGTGTGTCAGAAAACACTGTATATTAAATCCCCATAACAATCTGTCTGTTTAAGTTAGAAATATCCACCGCATCTCAATCCACCTCATCTGTCGATGTCGGCCTTCGCATCTTTGGTGGAAGGTTTGCAAAGCTACAGAAGTGTTTGTCAGACCAGGAGACATCCCAAAAATCGATCTGGCCCCTCAATGGAAACATCTGACCCCTCTGTGGAAAGATGAGACTCTCACAAACACTATGATGTTCTCTGTTTTGCTCTAGGACATCCACAAGCTATTTAATAAATGAATGGAAGTATACACTGAGTTGTACAAAACATTAAGGACACCTGCTTTCCATGACATAGTGACCAGGTGAATCCTTGTGAAAGCCATGATCCCTTATTGATGTCACTTTTTAAATCCACTTCAATCAGTGTAGATGGAGGATATGGAAACAGGTTAAAGAAGGATTTTTAAGCATTGAGACAAGACATGGATTGTCTATGTGTGCCATTCATTAGGTGAATGGGCAAGACAAACATTTAAGTGCCTATGAACGGGGTATGGTAGTAGATGCCAGGCGCACTGGTTTGTGTGAAGAACTGCAACATTGCTGGGTTTTTCACGCTCAACAGTTTCCCGTATGTATTAAGAATGGTCCAGGAAGCTGTCCTTAATGTTTTGTGCACTCAGTATATCGACGTAGTTTAGTTCCAAAAAAGGGGGTTAAATATGGATTTTAAAAATATAGGATATAGGACAGACAATTCAAAACAAAAACTATTATGTTTGGAGGAAAAAGGGGGAGGCTTGCAAGCCGAAGAACACCATCCCAACCGTGAAGCACGGGGGTGGCAGCATCATGTAGTGGGGGTACTTTGCTGCAGGAGGGATTGGTGCACTTCACAAAATAAATGGCATCATGAGGGAGGAAAATTATGTGGATATATTGAAGCAACATCTCAAGACATCAGTCGGGAAGTTAAAGCTTGATCGCAAATGGGTCTTCCAAATAGACAATGACCCCAAGCATTCTTCCAAAGTTGTGGCAAAATGGCTTAAGGACAACAAAATCAAGGTATTGGAGTGGCCATCACAAAGCCCTGACCTCAATCCTATAGAAAATTTGTGGACAGAACTGAAAAGCGTGTGCGAGCAAGGAGGCTTACAAACCTGACTCAGTTACACCAGCTCTGTCAGGAGGAATGGGCCATAATTCACACAACTTATTGTGGGAAGCTTGTGGAAGACTACCCAAAATGTTTGACCCAAGTTAAACAATTTAAAAGCAATGCTACCAAATACTAATTGAGTGTATGTAAACTTCTGACCAACTGGGAATTTCACATTCTTAAAATAACGTGGTGATCCTAACTGACCTAAGACAGGGAATTTTTACTTGGATTAAATGTCAGGAATTGTGAAAAACTGAGTTTAAATGTATTTGGCTAAGGTGTATGTAAACTTTCCACTTCAACTGTATATGATCCTTGGTATGACCAGCTTAAAACAATTCCATATATTCGCTTAGTAGAACCCCCCACCCCAGGCTTAGACTCTGGGGGGTTAACAATTACAAGCATATCAATAACATGATGCAGCCACCACTATGCTTGAGAATATGGAGATGGTACTTAGTAATGTGTTGCATTGAATTGGCTCCAAACACAACACTTAGTATTCAGGACATATTGCTTTTATTTGCCACCTTTTGTCAGCTTTACTTTAGTGCCTTATTACAAACAGGATGCATGTTTTGGAATATTTTTTATTCTGTACAGGCTTACTTATTTGCACTCTGTCATTTAGGTTAGTATTGTGAAGTAACTACAATGTTTTTGATCCATCCTCAGTTTTCTCTTATCACAGCCATTAAACTTTGTAACTGTTTTAAAGTCACAATTAGCATCATGGAGAAATCCCTGACAAACCGCATGAAGAGCAGGGCCAACCTTCCTCTCTGGCCACTGAGTTAGGAAGGACGCCTGTATCTTTGTAATGAGTGGGTGTATTGATGCACCATCCAAAGTGTAATTAATAACTTTCCCATGCTCAAATAGATATTCAATGTCTGCTTTTCTTTTTTACCCATCTACCTATAACATTTTGGGAAAGACCCAGATGCAGACAGTGTCGAAGTAACAGAAGTTTATTACTAGAACAGGGGGCGTTGGAGAACCTGTCAGACGTTGAGCATTTGTTCTTGGGCAGAGCGGGAGAAGACGAGGATGTCGCCGAGGTAGACGGAGACGAACCAGTTCAACATGTCGCAGAGAACATCATTAAACCGAGCCTGGAACACAGCTGGGGCGTTGGTAAGGCCAAATGGCATGACCAGATACTCGTAGTGACCGCTGGCAGTGTTGAAGGCAGTCTTCCACTCATCCCCCTCTCGTATCCGCACCAGGTGGTAGGCGTTCCATAGGTCCAGCTTGGAGAACACGGTGGCCCCCTGGAGCGGCTCAAAGGCTGAGGAGATGAGTGGTAGCAGGTAGCGGTTCTTCACCGTGATGTTGTTGAGGCCCCGGTAGTCGATGCACGGGTGCAGGGTTTTGTCCTTCTCCACAAAGAACCCTGCGCCGGCGGGGAGGCAGAAGGACGGATGAACCCTGCATCTAGGGAGTCCTCAATGTAGGTCTCCGTAGCCTTGGTCTCCGGACCCGACAGAGAGTACAGTCGTCCCTTGGGTGGAGTGGTGCCTGGGAGAAGGTCAATCCCGCAGTCATAGGGTCGGTGCGGTGGAAGAGAAGTGGCCCGGGCCTTACTGAATACCACCCGGAGGTCCTGGTACTCCGTGGGAATGGCGGAGAGGTCCGTGGCAACTTCCAAGCCCACAGGAAGACGTCTGCGCTGACTTCAGACGATGGGCATGGCAGAACAATATATACAATATATATATATCAATGATGTCGCTCTTGCTGCTGGTGATTCTCTGATCCACCTCTGCGCAGATGACACCATTCTGTATACATCTGGCCATTCTTTGGACACCTCGAAACGAGCTTCAACGCCATACAACACTCCTTCTGTGGCCTCGAACTGCTTTAAATTCTAGTAAAACTAAGTGCATGCTCTTCAACTGATTGCACCCTCCTGCCCGACTAGCATCACTACTTTGGACGGTTCTGACCAAGAATATGTGGACAACTACAAATACCTAGGTGTCTGGTTAGACTGTAAACTCTCCTTCCAGACTCACATTAAGCATCTCCAATCCAAAATTAAATCTAGAATGGGCTTCCTATTTCGTAACAAAGCTTCCTTCACTCATGCCACCAAACATACCCTCATAAAACTGACTATCCTACCGATCGTTGACTTCTGTGATGTCAGTTACAAAATAGCCCCCAACACTCTACTCACCAAATGGATGTAGTCTATCACAGTGCCATCCGTTTTATCACCAAAGCCCCATATACTACCCACCACCGCGACCTCTACACTCTCGTTGGCTGGCGCTCACTATAGAGCGCCCGTCCAGTGCTCTAACATTCAAGGGAATGGAGAGGGGCTGAGTGGGGATGCCCAGCTCGGATGCCAGGATAGCGTCCAAAAAACTATCATCGGCTCCAGAGTATTCGCCCCTTCTTGATGAGCCTGTTTTTTTAATGGGCAGGTAGATACGAAATGTCCCGTAGCTCCACAATATAGGCAGCTCTGGGTGTGGAGTCGGCGTAAGCGCTCAGCCGGAGTCAATCTAGCCCTGCCCAGGTGCCTGGACTCCAAAGGAGGCGAGTCGGCAGCCCTCTGTGATTCCCGAGAGAACTCGGAAATGTAGACTTCTGGGATCACCGGGATTCTTCGGAGACGAGGTGGGAATCGAGCGCAAATGAGGGCGACAGGGCACAGATTCCCTCTCCCTCCTACGTTCTCGAAGCCGCCCATCGATCCGGATGGTCAAGGCTATGAGGGAGTCAAGGTCCATGGCATGGCCCCAGGCTGCAAGCTCATATTTGACCACCTCCGATAATCCGTGAAGGAACATGTCAAACAATGCTTCCGGGTTCCAGGCACTCTCAGCCGCCAACGTGCGAAAATCCATTGCGTAGTCTGCTACACTACGGAAGTCTTGGTATAGCTGGAGCAGTTTACGAGCAGCCTCTCACCCAGACAACGTAGAATCAAACACCTTCCGAACTTCCGCAATGAACTTTTCTGGACTAAGGCAGATGGCGGACTGTTGCTCCAACACCGCCGTAGGCCAGGCGGGTGCCCCTTCCCGAACATCAGCGTTATGACGTACGCTATCCTCATGCGGTCTGAGGGGAACGAAACGAGGGAGCACTGGGAGAGAAAAGCCCGGCAGGTTCCGGAATCTCCAGCATAGCGCTCCGGAGGAGGTAAGCGGGGATCTCTGGACACTGGAATAGGCTGGGAGATTACGGGTGTGACCAGCTGCCCAGTGGGGAATCCGCGGAATTGCTCCAGCAAAGTCTCAAACGCCTGGTCATGGCGTTCTGCCAGGGTATCGAGTCCCTCCATAAGACATTGCAGTAATTCCTCGTGTCCAATGGTGGCTCCTTGCAAGGAGACAGCATTGTGGAGCTGGTCTGAGTGCTGGGTCAGTCATGGACAGTTTGTACTATCACGTTTTAGGAAAGACCCAGATGCAGACAGTGTCGAAGTAACAAAAGTTTATTACTAGAACAGGGGGCAGGAAAAACGACAGGTCAAGGACAGGCAGAGGTCAGTAATCCAGATTATAGTCCAAAAGGTATAGAACGACAGGCAGTCTCAGGGTCAGGGCAGGCAGAGGTCAATAATCCAGTGTGGTGGGACAAGGTACAGGACGGCAGGGAGGTTCAGGGCAGGCAGAATGGTCAAAACCAGGAAAATAGAAAACAGGAACTTTAGAAAAGACAGGAGCAAGGGGAAACGCTGGTAGGCTTGACAAACAAAACAAACTGGAAACCGACAGAGAACACAGGTATAAATACACAAGGGATAATGAGGGGAGATGGGAGACACCTGGTGGGGGGTGGAGACAAGCACAAAGACAGGTGAAACAGATCAGGGTGTGACACTACCAATAGGTGCCCTTCTTTGCGAGGCATTGGGAAATCTCCCTGGCCTTTGCGACTGAATCTCTGTTTGAAATTCCCTGCTCGACTGAGGGCCCTTACAAATAAATGTATGTGTAGTGTATAGAGATGAGGTAGTCATTCAAAAATCATGTTAAACACTATTATTGCACACAGAGTGATTCCATGCAACTTATTATGTGACTTAATTAAACTCATTTTTACTCCTGAATTTATTTAGGCTTACCATAACAAAGGGGTTGAATACTTATTTACTGAATCAAGACATTTCATATTTTCATTTAATTCATTAATTAGTATACAATACAGATCACGGTCATAAATGGAGTCATTTCGCTCACATAACCACTTCCCTCTGTTTTGATAGATAAGACATTCATTATCAGATCATCACTTGACAAATATCAACATTTTCTAGCTCATATCAACTTGTCTTTTTTTACATTGACAAAGTTCTGAACACCATTACTTGAGCTGGTGGATCCGAATGTAAGTTAATCTATGTTTTTAAATGTGTTCATCTTATTTATGAATACAATCTTATTTTCTCTATTTCTACGTCACACGTCTGGTGACAAAGTAAAAGTTGGAAGATGAAGATTTATTTAACACACAATAGGCCTTGACATACATGTATGTTGTTTATATTTAGCAAGCATTGAAGCAACACATGAAAAACATTGGATTGGACCTATACTGTACAATAGAATCATCCATCCCCCCACCCTCTACTTCAGACCACCCACCCTACACACGCACACGAACACATACAGTGATTCCTTCTTTTAAAGTTGTGTCATACTGCGGCACACCCTGCGTGCTGCTGTAGCATGTCATTTAATTCTCAGCCATTTCTTCTTTTACATTTACATTTAAGTCATTTAGCAGACGCTCTTATCCAGAGCGACTTACAAATTGGAAAGTTCATACATATTCATCCTGGTCCCCCCGTGGGGAATGAACCCACAACCCTAGCGTTGCAAGCGCCATGCTCTACCAACTGAGCCACACGGGACCAGCAAGCGCCATGCTCTACCAACTGAGCCACACCGGACCTTTTACTGCAAGTTATTGCTAGTTTGACCACCAGAGGGCATCTTTGAGAACCATTTGATAGTATTCCGTATTGGCATTACCAGAGAATTTAAAACATTTTTTGTAATAACATATGGGATTGATTTAAGAAATTTGGCTTAATTAATTTGATTAATATTCTGGTGTTTCCATTCAGAGAAAAATTGTCAGTTTGTAAATTCAGAACGTTTCGCTCTCGGAGAGCACACTGGACGTTCGGGCCGAGGAGTAGGGTTGATTTGAGCGATCTGGCCTTACAACGGCAGTCAAGCATCCAAGCTAACGTTGGCTAGCTACTTCCAGAGACAAATGAGACCACGCTGACCATTTTACTCACCCTAGCAGAGCTGGTAAGGCCGTCGTTTTGAAGTATTCGCAAAAAAACAGGCCTTATTTTAGTGCATTTTTCACCCTGCCAGCTCCTATTAGTTCTATTGAGCACCGTGGCAATAACTCGCCTTCCGAACGTTCTATTCCCAGCTTATTTGTTCAACGTCACAATGCCTGCTTCGCTATTTCTGGCAGTGAGACCTGCTCATGTTGTTTTATAAATGTAAACAACAAAATAAATGTAAACAACAAAAATAATATTCAAACTCTGCGGTCTTCCCATATTTTCCTATGGGGGAAATATAGGCATGTCTGTCTATTTCGTCAAATATCTCGCAATGTGTATATTTCGATTTTTTAAAAGTCAGTGTAACCGGTGTGAAATGGCTAGCTAGTTAGCGGGGTGCACGCTAATCGCGTTTCAATCAGTGACGTCACTCGCTCTGAGACCTGGAAGTAGTTGTTCCCCTTGCTCTGCAAGCGCTGCGGCTCTGTGGAACGATGGGTGACCTTGCTTCGAGGGTGGCTGTTGTCTATGTGTGCAGAGGGTCCCTGGTTTGAGCCCAGGTAGGGGCGAGGAGAGGGACGGAAGCAAAACTGTTACACAGGCACCATTTTAATCAGGAGAATCTCCTCTTTGTAATTATGCAAGTCTGGGCAGCGAGCTCGTTTGTCATCGATCGCTAGACCAGAAATAGTCAGAAGTTTTGACTTTTTCATTACGCACAGTTGATACCATCGAGGATGTTTACTTTCTATACAAGTCGTTTTTTTCCAGTTTCACCCGACGAACAGATTGTAGTGGTAAAATAAAAGGGATACATTTTTTATGGAATTCTAAGCATCACTCCAGTCAAAACAGGCTCTGCGAACGTTCGATTCCATTAATTTGCTATGGGCTTACGCTAGTGTTCCAGTTTAGCCAACGTTCTTCAGCCGTTTTTCAGCCTTGGGTAAATTTTGATTCGTTCTATTGTCCAGCCTATAGATAGCCAGAGCGAAGTTATGAAAGCACCCGAATGTCCATTGAGAAAGCACAACGACGGCAAAACATTTAGCTAAGCTAAGAATGATGAGAATAATCAAGTCAATAAACGTTGGGTAGTTAGGTAGCCCATAGTTAATATACTGGCACGTTTGATGTATAACTACTAACGTTAGGTAGCTAGCTAACATAACGGGTACATATTGCTGTAATGATATGCTATGTTGTTCGTAAGGACAGCGTAGCTACCAAATTGTCAGCCAGTGTAAGGTAACTTATTTGAAAAGTCATTATTTTATTACATTGAGTAGCAAGCTACTCCTTGGTCGTTAGGGCAAATCTGGTCTGTGATAGGAGTTTTTTTTCACACCTAGCTCGGCTATTAGACTATTCTTTAGTAAAGGTTGAATAGTCTATTGTTCAGCTATTAGCCCTCCTCCCCAACTTGCAACAAATTGCTGTTCCCATCTCATTCCTTTCCCTCTTCCACGCGTCATCATTCTGCTCCTGTGTGACTCGCTTGTGGGCGTGCTGGCAGGATATGGCAGCATCTTAGGTTGTGCGTCAAGAATTCTGCATACAGTAGCACGTTTGTATGAAGGTGTGGTTATTCACAGGCAAATTGTCATATGCTATGGAGGTACATTTGTGTCTTTTTGTCGAGAGCAAAACCTTTTTTGTTGTTCTGAAAACAACTTTTTTCCGACACATAGGAAGTCAAAGCGCACACCTACGAAGATGGCATCTCAGGTAAGCAGCACTGGGCTGTATTGACATATCCTAAAAATGACATCTGCTGCTTTAGATTGAACGGTCATATCTCAGTTATTGTTTTCATATCTATAAAAAATAAGCTGTTTTCTTTACTTTCAGAGTGCGAGCTGACCAAGGGGTTGAACATTTAGATATTGTCAGATGGCCTGTTCCTCGGACATTGAACGTGGAAGCTTTATTGCTGGTAAAAGTGTCCATAACCAGAGGTAATTAAACTGTTCTGTGTTCTTTTCTCCATCTCTGTCTGTCTTGTTGTACATGGAACCTGTCTCACATGCATAATTATTATTTTTTTACTTAAGATGTCAGCTGCTAATTTTCAGATTTACGACACATAAACACAGCCATTTTCACTGGACCATCTGTTGCTGCCAAGTCATGATTTCCCTGGGGGTTAGCCTTGCAATAACCAAGTGGTGAGACACTGTCACGCTCGTCGTAACGTTGAAGAGAGGAGGACCAAGGCGCAGCGTGAAATGAATACATACTTGATTTATTTAACGAAGACGAAAATGAAGAACACTTGACAAACTAATACAAAACAATAAACGACGAACGTGAAGCTAATGAAAACTAGTGCTGACACAAACACTACACATAGACAATAACCCACAACCCACAATACAAAACAGGCTACCTAAATATGGTTCCCAATCAGAGACAACGCAAGACACCTGTCTCTGATTGAGAACCATATCAGGCCAAACACATAGAAATAGACAAACCAGACATACAACATAGAATGCCCACACAGATCACACCCTGACCAACCAAAACATAAAACATACAAAGCAAACTATGGTCAGGGCGTGACAGACACATAGCCCTCTATATTTAATTGTTTCAGATACACTCCGATAGGTGTCCGCGTCACATACAGTATCTTCTATTGACATTATCTTTTATTGTTTGTCCTCATGTGTCTGTTTTTCAGCATGAAGTACTCTGTAGCCACTTAGTGTGGACACCAGGTGAGACCACACACACAGAATAACAGTCTCTCTTCTTCACTTCATCCCTCTCCCCCTTCTCCCTAAATCCTCTAGGTTATATCAACTGTTTTGGTGAACCCCTCCCGCATCTGAACTGGCTGACACAGAGGGCACAGCATGATCATAGGTGAGATGTCACTTGGTTGGGTCAACAGGAAGTATTATTAAAGAGATGCTTACATTGAAATACAGACAGAGATGTAGTAGTCCCAGAGTTAATGATCCAAGGTCAGTTTTGCATTTCACCTCCTGATTTAAGATGACTGACCGTGTTAGATTAATCATGCTCTCTCGTCTGCAGGTATGTTTTGATGTGAGAGAGGAAGCCAGACCTGTCATCGCCACCTCACCCGCTCTTAAGAAAACCTTCGGGCCAACTGGGGGCCCAAGGCTGGTTAGGAGACACCGCAATTGTGATGAACTGAGAGAATATTAGGGTAGCACTGTAATTCATGAATCATATGCTGTCTGCCGCTGTTCTTACCTCTTTCCCGTTCTGTCTTCTACACCTCTCTACCCATCTCGTCTTTCTTCCTCGTTTTATAATGCACACCATATGTGCATTGAAGTACAGATTGAACTTTATATATTTAGCTTTATATATAACTTTATAATTGTTTGTTTGTTTAGTGTTTACTCCATGTGTAACTCTGTGTTGTTGTCTGTTCACACTGCTATGCTTTATCTTGGCCAGGTCGCAGTTGTAAATGAGAACTTGTTCTTAACCAGCCTACCTGGTTAAATAAAGGTGAAAAAAAAATATATATATATATATAATAATAATATTACAATTATCATAATTATAATGCATTTATGTACTTATAACACCTGGATAATGAACTTCTTTCAATAAAGCGTTTCACATTCTCCACTGGTGGAAATTAAGTATCTCATTGAAATACTATCCTGTGTCCTCAGATTAATGCAGTTGATATGCATAGTTAGATATGCATAGTTTTTTTTCTGTATATATGAATACAGAGTACATGATCAGTGAATATATTCAATGTACAGGCTACAATGTGTGAATCTCATGCGTGGTAATAACTACAGTACATGTGTATGTAGGACTTGCATCCTTGGCACAATAAAGTTATTATATTCTACCTATCCATAGGCATCATTAATGCCATTCAGACTTGAAGTTGATACAACAACTATGGTAGCTGAGGTTCTTAGATTGGTATGAATATTAGTTCAGAACCTAACGTTTTAGATTGGCTACATACTGTAGCTAGCTACACATCCATAGGCATACAGTTATTTTTATCCTCCACTACACAATAAGCAAGTAAATAGTCAGCTAGCTATGTCACTTCAGCTGCATTGCAAGCTTACACAATTGTACATTCAATTTGCAGTAAATGCTTTAGCTAGCTAGATTCTTTGCCTGCACTGTTTCACAAGACGACAGCCTGGATTGCTGGTTTTCTCAGGAGTCCCGCAAACATTAACTTCTCTAGAATAGGGGGCAGAGTTTTCACTTTTGTAAAAATAGCGTGCCCAATTTCAACTTCCTTCTACTCATCCCCAGAATATAAGATATGCATATTATTAGTAGATTTGGATAGAAAACACACTGAAGTTTCTAAAACTGTTTGAATCATATCTGTAAGTATAACAGAACTTATGTAGCAGGCAAAACCCGGAGGACTAACCATCATTTTTTTTTTTTTTAAGTCACTGTCTGTTCAATGAGATTTCATTGGGAAGCCAGATTTCTAATTCCTCTGTTCTCAGTTCCTACTGCTTCCACTGGATGTCACCAGTCTTAGGAAATAGGTTGAGGTTATTCATTTGTGCAATGAAGAAGAAGGCCATCAGGAAGTAGAGTAGCGTCATGTGTACTGTTTGAGAGTTGCGCAAGACTAAAGAAAGTAGCGTTAGTTTGTTTATCTCCTGTATTGAAAACAGATAGACCCGTCTTCAATTTGATCGATTATTAACGTTTACAAATACCTTAAGTTGTACTACAAAAGTACTTTGAAATGTTTTGGCAAAGTTTAGAGGTAATTTTTGAGATATTTTGTAGTGACTTTGCGCAAATTGGAAGCTGTTTTTTTCTGGATCAACCGCGCCAAATAAATGGACAATTTGGATATATATGGACGGAATTAATCGAACAAAAGGACCATTTGTGATGTTTATGGGACATATTGGAGTGCCAACAAAAGAATCTCATCAAAGGTAATGCATGTTTTATATTTTATATCTGCGTTTTGAGTTGCGCCTGCAGGGTTGAAATATGCTACTCTCTCTTTGTTGACATTGTGCTATCATCAGATAATAGCATCTTATGCTTTCGCCAAAAAGCCTTTTTGAAATCTGACAAGTTGGCTGGATTCACAACGAGTGTAGCTTTAATTTGGTATCTTACATGTGTGATTTAATGAAAGTTTGATTTTATATAATTTTTTTAATTTGGCGCTCTACATTTCCCTGGCTATTGGCCAAGTGGGACGCTACCGTCCCGCTATCCCAGAGAGGTTTTAAACAACATGAATTACAAATTCATTCTCCTAACACTAGCTAGCTGGCTAATGTTAGCTAGTCAGATAACTTGCTAAATAGCGAATTTTGTAAATTAACTTTATGACAAAAAAATATGCACAAACGTTTGTCTCTAAATTAACTAACATATTCCTCTCAATTGTACATTTTTTGCTTGACTCGTTATGACGTTATAACAACTTACATCTGGTTCCACCGTAATGTTTTGTCAGCCATCTTTGTTGAAGAACGCCAAAAGGCAAGGGTGGCTCGCGTCAAAATTCGTCATTGGAGCCACTCGATATGATTGGTCATATAAAAACCTTGGGACCGAAATGCATAATGAGTGCTCTAACTCCCCCTTGTGATGGTCTGGAGCAATGAATCCATGACCCTGGGTACCTCTAAGTCCTGCAGTGCAAGCTCGCAACTTTTAAAGGAGGAACCACTGTACACACACATACGCACAACCCTAGAACATGAAAAACAAGTTTATCACCATGCGCCCACCCCTGACCATACGGTGTGAGGAACCAGTGAAACACAACTCTTCCACACCACCCCCTGATTACTGAAAACTTACAGGGTAACGGAGGTGTTCCTAGACCTTTGACTGGCCGTGCTGTAAGCCACCATCACCGTCTTGCTGATCCGCCCATGCTTGTGGAGCGTCACCAAGAGATTGTTCCGGAACTTCTGCCTGATGAAGGTATACAGCACAGGGTTGACAGCGCAGTGCATGAACGCCATCACCTCGGTGACATACAGTACCACACTCACCCTGTTCCGGAACTCACATGTCTCCTCGTCCAACTTGTCCACCGGCATGCTGATGTTGCGCGGCAGCCAGCATGCCACGAATGCCAGCACGACGGCCAGGATGACGCGCATGGCCTTGTGCTTCTGGCCGCCGTTCCGCACGCCACGGAACAGCGTCGCTGCAGTGCAGCTGTAGCAGACGACCATGGCCAACAGTGGCAGGAAGAAGCCCAGCACGTGGCGAATCACCCGCACACCCACCTGCCACCGGTCGCTGCACGCCGCGGACAGGTTCTCAAACTGTTGTTCTGCCCCTGAACAAGGCAGTTAACCCACTATTCCTAGGTCATCATTGTAAATAAGAATTTGTTCTTAACTGCCCTGCCTAGTTAAATAAAGGTTCAAATAAAAAAACAGATGGTCTGTTAATTGAGATCCTCTGGTTGGACAGCCTCCCGTTGGGAGCGCCACTGTCAACGAGAGAAGCCGCGCCCCCAGCCACACGTCTCCGCACACCAACCCCACCAGGTTAATATAGCTCGCCATCTTGTAGCAGGAAATGAGAATGTACAAATAGAAGTATTGTACATAGCCGCATGCTGTTTCACTTGCTAACAGTTGCAACATGTAATACTAGTAATACTACTACTGTTAGGCCTATATGTATTTTATATGGCTCTGTCTGTTTGTGTGACCTGGTGTTGTCATTTATGTCAACGTTGTCTGTAAATGTTTATTATAAATGTTGATTTGCTCAAGACCTGAATAATTGAACTCACATGTTGTATTGGACTGGGCTTCTTACTTAAGTCAAAAACCTCAAAACATGACCAAAGATTCAAAACAATGATAAGAAGTTATTGTTTCTGGCACGAGAACTGTCTCAAGAGGAGGAACTGGCAACCAATTCAACTTGTATTGTACAACAACTTCTCATCTGACATATGTCACAACACATCTTACTCTGTTCACAGACCCTACACATCATATTCTGTTCACTGACCCCAAACTCTGTGAACCTGGTTGATTTAAAAAACAGTTTATTGTCTGTCTACAGTTTTATCTACAGGGAGAACTCATTGCTGAATATGTGCTATGCTAAGGAGATTCTTATCTGACCACTGAAACTGAAATATTTGGTAATGATATGGCAAGATGTGTTTGTGTAACAGAGTAAGTCCCACTCAGCACCCCTCCCCTTTCCTCACTTTTAGAAAAACATGTTCATGTTTATAGTCATGAATAACTCCAGTTCAATCATTACAGGCTTAACTGAATGACAACAGAGACAGAATTCAATGTGACATTTTATTCAATAGTTAGGAGTAGGCCTCGTCTCTCAAGAATCCTCCTCAGAGCCAGATGCTGATGACAAGTTGCCCTATGCTGGGAGCTCTGTCAGAGTGACCATCGGGTTCTTGGTCACCTCCCTGACCAAAGCCCTTCACCCACAATTGCTCAATTTGGCCGGACGGCCAGCTCTAATAAGAGTCTTGGTGGTTCCAAACTTCTTCCTTTTAAGGATGATGGAGGCCACTGTGTTCTTGGGGACCTTCAATGCTGCAGAAATGTGTTGATACCCTTCCCCAGATCTGTGCCTCACCACAATCCTGTCTCAGAACTCTACGGACAATTACTTCGACCTCATGGCTTCGTTTTTTGCTCTGACATGCACTGTCAACAGTGGGACCTTATATAGACATAGAGGGGTCAGACATTTTCATGAGAAGACCAATTTTTCGGGATATCTCCTGGTCTAACAAACACCGCTGTAGCTTTGCCACCTTCCACCGCAGATACGGAAGGCAGATATACACTATATATACAAAAGTATGTGGACACCCCTTCAAATGAGTGGATTTAGCTATTTCAGGCACACCCGTTGCTGAAAGGTGGATAAAATCAAGCACACATTCATACAATCTCCATAGACAAACATTGGCAGTAGAATGGCCTTACTTAAAGCTAAATGACTTTCAATGTCACCTTTCCAATAAGTCAGTTCTTCAAATTTCTGCCCTGCTAGAGTTGCCCCAGTCAACTGTAAGTGCTGTTATTGTGAAGTGGAAATGTCCAGGAGTAACAACGGCTCAGCCGTGTGGTAGGCCACACAAGCTCACAGAGTGGGACAGTCGAGTGCTGAAGCGAGTAGCATGTAAAAATCATATGTCCTTGGTTGCAACACTCACTACCGAGTTCCAAACTGCCTCTGGAAGCAACGTTGGCCCAGGAACTGTTCGTCAGCAGCTTCATAAAATGGGTTTCCATGGCCGAGCAGCCGCACACAAGCCTAAGATCACCATGCGCAATGCCAAGCGTTGGCTGGAGTGGTGTAAAGCTTGAATTACGATTCACCATCTGGCAGTCCGACGAACGAATCTGGAGCTGTGTTGGAATACTCATACTAACCGCACTAACCGTACTATTTGTGACGTAATTGAGTATGTAGTGTGCTTATTGGTCAAAGTATGGATATAGTTAGTATGCCAAAAGTTCCCAGATGTTGTACTAAATTCACCAAAATACGAAGTATACAAGCAGTGGGCACTATTTCCGTGCTTTTAGGGCCCATAATGCAATTCTTCATAAAATGGGTGTGATTTGAAGAAAATGGCGTTAAATATGCAGGCGAAGTGGATAAAAATGCATTGCTTTAACTAATTATGGCAAATGTTTAGAAAATGTTGAGCAATGTAATAAAGTAATGACTTTTCAAATAAGTTGCGTTACACGTTATGTTGGCTGACAATTTGTTAGCTACGCTATCCTTACGAACAGCATAGCATTACAGTAAGTTAGTTAGTTACCATCCTAACGTTAGTTGACTCCTAATATATCAAACTTGCCAGGCAGTATATTAACTATACGCTAACTAACTAACTACCCAACATTTATTGATTTGATTATTCACGTCATTCTTAGCTACGTGGTATAGTCGTTGTGAGTTCTCAATGAACATTGTTAATTCTGGCTATCTACTCCAATTGCAGAGCACTCTCGTGTGCCAGAGCGCAGAATAACTGATGGATTTATGAATGCTCAACACCCGTTGAATATGTCCGGTGTCAGAAAAAACAAGCATCATTAAATTGTTGCCAGGAGCACAGTTACAGTCACCAACGCTGTGGATACCATGAAAACAGCCTAACCAGCTCTGCTAGGGCAAGTAAAATGGTCAGAGTGAAGTGTTCTCTCATTTGTGTCTGGAAGTAGATAGCAAGTTAGCCAGTTAGCTTGGGTGCTTGACTGCTGTTTTGAGGTCAGAATGCTTGGATCAACCCTACTCCTCGGCCAGAGCATTCAGTGTGCGCTCTGAACGCTCCAAGAGCGAATTTACAAATTAACAATCTGACAATGCTCTGGATTTACCAATGCCCAGAGCGCATTTTGGCACTCCAGATTGAATTTATGAACACACCCGAAATTGTACAATTTCTAGCTAGTCATTTGTATTGCTAACAAGCTAGCAAGAGGTTGCATAGCAACAGCATCAACTTCTGGTAGCCAGGAAAAGCTCAAGTACGCTCAACTGAAACAATACCCATTCGTTTACAGTATACTAAAATGAACTAATAGTATATAGTATGTAGTATACACTCCTCTTAAGGATCCGCCCCTTTTTTTCCATTTTCGCCTAAAATGACATACCCAAATCTAACTGCCTGTAGCTCAGGACCTGAAGCAAGGATACACAATTTCTTGATACCATTTGAAAGGAAACACTTTGGAGTTTGTGGAAATGAATGTAGGAGAATATAACACATTAGATCTGGTAAAATATAATACCTAGAAAAACCACCATGCGTTTTTTTGTATCATCATCTTTGAAATGCAAGAGAAAGGCCATAATGTATTATTCCAGCCCAGGCACAATTTAGATTTTGGCCACTAGATGGCAGCAGTGTATGTGCAAAGTTTTAGACTTATCCAATGAAACATTGTATTCTGTTCAAATGTTGTATCAAGACTGCCCAAATGTGCCTAATTAGTTTATTAACACATTTTCCTAAATTTTCCTCCTCAAACAATAGCATGGTGTTTTTTCACTGTAATAGCTACTGTAAATTGGACAGTGCAGTTAGATTAACAAGAATTTAAGCTTTCTGCCAATATCAGATATGTCTATGTCCTGGGAAATGTTCTTGCTACTTACAATCTCATGCCAATCGCATTAGCCTGCGTTAGCTCAACCGTACGGCGGGGCCCCCACTGATCCTGTAGAGGTATGTAGTATGCATTATGTTAGAATGTGTGTTTGAACACAGCTAGGGTTTAGCGGATGCCAGAAAAATGCTACCTGCCCGAATGCATAGTGCCAACTGTAAAGTTTGGTGAAGGAGGAATTATGGTCTGCAAATTCTCCAAAATTACATTGGAGGCGGCTTATGGAAGAGAAATGAACATTAAATTATCTGGCAACAGCTCTGGTGGACATTACTGCAGTCAGTATGCCAATTGTACGTTCCTTTAAATCTTGAGACACCTGTGGCATTGTGTTGTGTGACAGAACTGCACATTGTAGAGTGGCCTTTTATTGTCCCCAGCACAAATCAAATTGAATTTGTCACATGTGCCGAATACAACACCTTACCGTGAAATGCTTACTTACAAGCCCTTAACCAACAATACAGTTCAAGAAATAGAGTTGATAAAATATTTACTAAATAAACTAAAGTTTAAAAAATGTAATCAATCAAAAAGCAACACAATAAATGTACATAACAATAACAAGGCTATATACAGGGTGCCGCTACCAAGTCAATGTGCGGGGGTACAGGATAGTCCAGGTCATTTGTAAAGTGACTATGCATAGATAATAAACAGTGAGTGGCAGCAGTGTAAAAACAAGATAGTCCGGGTGGCCATTTGATTAGTTGTTCAGTAGTCTTATGGCTTGGGGGTACAAGCTGTTAAGGAGGTTTTTGGTCCTAGACTTGGCGCTCCGGTACAGCTTTCCATGTGGTAGCAGAGAGAACAGTCTATGACTTGGGTGACTGGAGTCTTTGACAATTTTTTGGGCCTTCTCTGACACCGCCTAGTATATACTGTAGGTCCTGGATGTCAGAAAGCCCTGCTTTTTCGGCCCTCCTTTACCTATAGTCCACGATCAGCTCCTTTGTCTTGCTCATATTGAGAGAGGTACACCTGTGATACAGTATGCACCTGTGTAATGATCACGCTGTTTAATCAGCTTCTTGATATACCACACCTGTCAGGTGGATGGATTATCTTGGCAAATGAGAAATGCTCACTAACGGGGATGAAAACAAATTTGTGCCCAAATTTGAGAGAAATATGTTTTTTTGTGCATATCAAAACATTTCTGGGATATTTTATTTCAGAGCATGAAACATGGGATTAACACTTTACATGTTGCATTTATATTTTTGCTCTGTATATTTTTGGGAGACCAAATTGCTGTCGCGCAGATGGTGGAGTACACATTGGGAGAGGTGGGAACAGCCAGAGTTACCAGAAGCGGTATGGTATTGGTTTATTGTGTATCAGAAGAACAAAAGGAATGTGCATTGTGGCTCTGAAAATTATGGGAGTATGAAGTGGAAAGCTTTGACTTTCTGAGCAGGACACAGATAAAATGTGTCTTCCCTGGTGTCTCGGTGGAAATTGAGGCTCAACGTCTTAATTAAACACTGCATACCAGGAGTAGAGGAGGCATGTTGCTTGAACTGTATGACGGATGGAAGGAGGAAGGCTGTGCTATTGCTATTTGATGAACAGTTTCTCCATACACATGTACATTTGGGGTATATGAGATACGCGGTGAGTTTTTGTGAACAGACCATTGCAATGTTGGCCAAGTGGCAAGTGTGTGCAGACTGAGTATACTGTAGGGAAAGGGGGATCCCTAGTCAGTTGTACAACTGAATGTATTCAACTGAAATGTGTCTTCCGCATTTAACCCAAAACCCTTTGAATCAGAAAGGTGCGGGGGGGCTGCCTTCATCGACATCCACGGGGAACAGTGGGTTAGCTGCCTTGCTTAGGGGCAGAACGACATATTTTTACCTTGTCAGCTCGGGGATTCAAACCAGCAACCTTCCTATTACTGGCCCAACGATCTAACCACTAGGATACCTACCTGTATATGTTGTTGAAGAGTCAGTGGATACACGGTCCTGCAGTTCAAATCAAATTATATTGGTCACGTACACATATTTAGAAGATGTTATTACGGATGTAATGAAATGCTTGTGTTCCAGTTGTGCCCTGTAAGGGTAAATGAGGTTGAAATAGCAAGAATCAGGGCTGCCCAGCAGGTCTTTTACAATATGTGGAGGCAGTGCAAATGTTTGAAAGAGTTAGTGGAAATGAGTAAGAAATGGCAATGGATGCCCTGCAGCCTACAGAAAATGTTATTAACCAGTTAAGGAATTTTAAAAAAACAACTAAGGTACATTTTGTTGCGTTTTTGCTCGGGTGATAGACAGTACATGCCAAACAAACAAGAAATCGATGAAACTGGATATAATTGCGAATGCAGTTTAAAGGTTTTTGGATCTCCAGGGCTTCATAGCCAAAACATTGCAGGGAACACTGTTTGAAGAAGTATGGGTAGCTGCAGCCCAATGTGGTGACAGTAGTAAAGGCAAGTGGGTGTATGGAAAGCGAATCGGCTAATTGGGCAGCTTTGTTGCCCACTCAAGACCTGTTTTACGTGGCTGATTGGGCTGCACCACGAGTCGATAAGCCGGCGACCAGTGCACCCGTTTCCACTAGACAGCATAGACACAAGTCAAAGCATAGACACAAGTCAAAGCATAGACACAAGTCAAAGCATAGACACAAGTCAAAGCATAGACACAAGGTAAAGCATAGACACAAGTCAAAGTGCCTGCCAACTTGAGATGCATTCTACTGGGTATCACAGTTGTCTTTCCAGCCTGGCTGTAGCTAACGTGGCAATTTTTTTCCCCTTCCATTATTTTATTTCACGTAGGATAGCAGCCTATACAACAAATAACGGCCTCACACTCTAGTACAGTAGGTGGCTGTGTATGCACTTTGAAGTTGGTTGCGATTCACCAATACAAATTTTAAGGAGAAGAAAATCCATACGTGAGTGATTGCCGTGAAAGAAACAAAGGCTGCGGTTCAAACTCATAAAAGACACACCCTCGTCCACTTACCCTCGCCTAATGCCCTTGTGGGAATCCCCGTCACCATCTTGGAATGCGGTCCAAACGATTAGCCAAGCAAGGGAAGTTTGCAACGTAAGCCCCTCAGCCCTCATTGCGAGTGTACAATTATGTTCACTCCGGGGCCTGAAACTCCCCATAATTCAATTCGCGACGATTGTACATCCGCTAAGAAAAGTCCACCAAAACTTAAAAGCAACATCAATGGAGAAGTCAACATACAAGTGTAAGTAAAAACAAATGTAAAAAGGTTAAAAAAATTATGCTACTAATGCAGATGATGGCACAAATACGTCTTGTAAAAGTAATGATGTTTTTGTTTGGTAAGCTTTTGGAAATTGTAGAAATAAAAAATGTTCCTTCTTCACAAGTTCCAGCTAGGCAGGCTAACGTTATTTAGCTATTTACTTTGCTATTAATGATTATATAGTTCATGTAAGTAGACATGCACTCATAATTGACTGTAGCGCATATAAAGCACCCACAAGCTACCGGTGGCTGAAAACACAATCATAGCGGGATGAACTTGACGAATTTCCAGGCAAGGACGGTCCACATAAAAATTATTCCTTCCTCCCTCCCTTGCCCCTTTTACTGCAAGTGTATATTCGTCAGACGTCATCAGAAGTGTCCTCTTAATTTGAGGGCTGAGGGGATAGGGTGTGTCTTTTAAGTGTTTGGACTGCAGCCAAAGTGTTAAACCAAGCGGGCTTGGTGACTAATTTGTTAAATTATAGTTTGTTAACTAGCTTATCATTATTATACAATTTTGTCAAGAAAGGTTGATGTTTTGTTTGTTTTTGTTTTGGAGCATGAAATCCGGTGGAGGTGGTTGAGCAACACTGAGCTGTGATTGGAGCAGAGATGGATGGAAAGGTAGGGGGGTTAGGACTTGAGGAGGACAGGATGGAGTGGAAATATGTGGAGTTAGAAAAGTGAGAGTAAAGCTTAAGAAGAAGCTCTCTTGTTGGAGGAGAGTAGTGATGAGGAAGGTTCGGTTCGCAGTGTTGTACTGAGAGAAGTGGAGCTCAAGATATTGGAGAAATTTAAGGACGAGGGTGGAGTCACGGCGGTGAATGAGATCGCATTGACTAGGGATTTGGACAGTAAAGTAGGAGAGGTTGTGTCTGCTAAAATTCTTCATGATGGAAGTTTGGTGATGGTGTGTATCAATGCTTAACAGTATGAGAAAGCACTCAAACTCAAGCAGGTATGTAAACATATGGTTGATAGTAGCATGCCGGATCAAACTGGATGGCAGTGGCTGAAGGGAGTTATTACAGGAGTTCCAGAAATTGATAACATGAAATAAATAAAAGACTACTTGAAGGGGCAAAGTGTCTTCAGATGACACGAGATAGGAAGAAGGTGGATAGCCTGTCAGTGCTACTAAACTTTGAGGATCTGGTATAGCCAGAAAAAGTTAAGCTTGGGTATAGGAGTTACTATGTGCAAGCTTATGTTCCGAAACCATTGCGTTGCTATAACTGTCAAAGGTCTGAAAAGGCAAAAGGACATTTGCGAAGTGTGGGGGAGAACATGCATATTGTGGAGACGGGGTCCAGTTAAAGTGCTGTAACTGTGGGGGTGTCCATAGTGTGGCATATGGGTGGTTGTGCAGTGATGAAAAGACAGGTGGAAGTGCAGCAAGTGAGGAGTGAGCGTAAAATCTCATATGCAGAAGCAGTTAATGTAACTCACACAGAAACACCCGGGGCACCTAGAAGAGCAGGTACTCCAGGGCAGATCGGGATGCCGGTTGGGGGCGTGATGTAGGGAACAGAATGGGGGAGAACACAAGACTGGTAGTAGACATGAGGAAGGTTGTTACATTTGTGACGGCAGCAATCAATTGCTCAGAAAAACGACAATCTAGTACTAAGAAGATACAGATCATAGTGGAGCAAGCAGTGAATTGTCTTGGGATCACAGGACTGATATGGGAAAATGTACAGGATGACCTCAATAAGATTGAGAATCAGTCCTGTCAGAAATAATGTATTGATTCATAATGGTGTTAATCCTTCAATGGAATGCGAGAAGTTTGATGGCTAATGGGAAAGCGTTCAAACAGTTTCTTGAGGAGTTACCAGACAAACCTAATGTAATATGTCTCCAGTAGACATGGCTTAAACCTACTCTAGATGTGGTTATACAAAGTTATGTTGCAGTCCATAGCGATACAGTGGCAGGGGGAGGGTGTGCTATCTTTATAAAGCAGGGGATCTCATATAGGAGTGTGGGAGACGGTGTTGAGCACGAGTATGTAGTGGTAGAGATGTGGTTGGGGGAATATGGTAATAGTGAAGTTTTACAACCTGTGTAAGACACTAGAGTTGATGGCCCTTGGGAATGTACAGTAGAAGATCAAGATAGGAGATGTGTAATGTGTTGTGGGGATTTTAATGCTCATAGTACGCTCTGGGAAGGGTTACAGACTGATGTAAATGGACAAGTGTTGGAGGAACTACTTGATGAAAAAGGGCTTGTGAATCTTAATGAAGATTAAGAACCAGGATTGGCCCAGTAACTGGGGGAACCAGGATTGGCCCAGTAACTGGAAATTAATGAATCTGCTCTGGATCTTACAATGATCACAAGTTCAAGGGCAGACAGATGTAGTTGGGAGGTTTTGGAGGAATCTACATGGGGTAGTGATCACTATACTATCATGTGTACTGTAGGATTGAGGGTGCAAGATTCAGTAAGAAATGGATTGAGGAGATTGATATTTGGGAAAGCAGAATGGGGTCAGTTTCAGGAGTTGAGTGTATGTGATCCAACTGTTAAACTGAGTGTTTCATAAAAATGTACACACATAATGTCTGAGGGACATAAACTGCACTCTGTTCGTGGAACGACCCATAGACCATTACAGCAGATTGATCCAATTGTGCAATTGAGGCAGGAAGTGAGAGGATGCAGTGGTCATTGAGGAATGAGGATGCAAGTAAACAAGGAGAAAAGATGGCAACATTTCAATGGAACACAGTTAGAGTCATGTTGGTGTGCTTTTGCAATACAGATCGCGGTCATAAATGGAGTCATTTTGCTCACATAACCACTTCTGTTTTGATAGATAAGACATTCATTATCAGATCATCACTTGACAAAGATCACAATTTTCCTGCTCATCTCAACTTGTTTTTTAGACATTGACAAAGTTCAGAACACCCTTATTTGAGCTGGTGGATCCTAATATAAGTTAAAATATGTTTTTAAATGTGTGCATCTTATTTATGAGTACAATAGCATTTTCTCTATTGTTGCAAGGGGAACACAAATACATCACACGTCTGTTGACAAATAAAAGTTGGAAGATGAAGATTTAATACACATTAGGCCTTGACATGTATGTTGCTTATACTTAGCAAGCATTGAAGCAACAATGCAACAATGCGGCAGGGTAGCCTAGTGGACTAGTAACCGAAAGGTTGCAAGATCAAATCCCTGAGCTGACCAGGTAAAAATCTGTCGTTCTGCCCCTGAACAAGGCAGTTAACCCACTGTCATTGGAAATAACAATTTGTTCTTATTAACTGACTTGCCTAGTTAAATAAAGGTAAAAATGAGAAAAAAACATTGGATTGGACCTAGGAAGTGAGAGATGCAGTGGTCATTGAGGAATGAGGATGCAAGTAAACAGAGCAAAAATATGGCAACATTTCAATGGAACACATTTAGAGTCATGTTGGTGTGCTTTTGCAATACAGATTGAGTCATTTCGCTCACGTAACTATTTCCCTCTGTTTCGGTAGATAAGACTTTCATTATCAGATCATCACTTGACAAATATCACAATGTTCCGGCTCTTCTCAAATAGTTATTTGTGGCATTGACAAAGAAAAGGTTGCAAGATGAAGATTTAATACACATTAGGCCTTGACATGTATGTTGTTTATACTTAGCAAGCATTGAAGCATCACATGAAAAACATTGGATTGGACCTATACAATAGAATCATCCATGCCCCCACCCTCTACCCCAGACCCCCCCCCCCCCCCCCCACACACACACACACACACACACACACACACACACACACACACACACACACACACACACCACAACATGAAGAAAAAGTTTCTCGCCATGCCCGCACCCCTGACCATACTGTGTGAGAAACCAGTAAAACTCACCCCTTCCACACCACCCCCTGATTACTGAAACCTTACAGGGTAACAGAGGTGTTCCTAGACCTTTGACTGGCCGTGCTGTTGACTGAGCCACTGCGGTACGCCACCATCAACCTCTTGCTGATCAGCCCATGCTTGTGGAGCACCACCAAGAGCTGGTTCCGGAACTTCTGCCCGATGAAGGCATATAGCACGGGGTTGACGGCGCAGTGCAGGAACGCCATCACCTCAGTCACATACAGCGCCACGCTCACCTTGTTCTGGAACTCACACGTCTCCTCGCCCAGCGAGCCGCTCCGCATCAGCGTGTCTACCAGCACGCTGATGTTGCGCGGCAGCCAGCATGCCACGAACGCCAGCACCACGGCCAGGATGACGCGCATGGCCTTGTGCTTCTGGCCGCCGTTGCGCACGCCACGGAACAGCGTCGCTGCAGTGCAGCTGTAGCAGACGACCATGACCGACAGTGGCAGGAAGAAGCCCAGCAGATGGCGAATCACCCGCACACCCACCCGCCACCGGTCGCTGCTCGCCGCAGTCAGGTTCTCAAAGCAGATGATCTGGCCTTCAAGATCCTCGGGTTGGATAGCCTCCCGTTGGAGTGCCACGGGCAACGAAAGTAGCCCCGCCCCCAGCCACACGGCTCCGCACACCAACCCCACCAGGTGGCGCCGCTGGGCCAGTGCCTGCGTGGCCTTCACGATAGCCAGGTAGCGGTCCACACTAATGCACGCTAACAGGAAAACCCCACAATAAAAGGCAGCATCCTGGAGGCCAGACAGGAACTTGCAGAGGAAGGTACCGAAAATCCAGTGGGAGTAGACATAGACGGCCCAGAAGGGGAGGGTCGAGGAGAAGAGGAGGTCAGCCATTGCTAGGTGCATCAGATAGACGTCTGTGGTGGTCCGGCCCCTGGCCATGCAGCATACCACGTAGATGACTACACTGTTACCCAGCACACTGAGGATGAACACAGCGATGTAGGTGATCATTAGACCAACACTGCTCAAGCCCAAGATAGAGACGTTACAAGGGACCCCCAGCTCGTCTATGGGAGGATAAGTGAAGTTGAGGAATTCAACGAAGAGAGAAAGGTCAACATCCATTTCTGGCATTTCCATGGGCTGCATGAAAAGAAAAAAAAAGTATATTGTAAACCCCACCAAAAATCCCTGTGTATTACATTTTGTGTTTAGCTATGTAGTTAGTGTTGCGTGTCTTTTTAGAATGACTAATTGTGCAATGAACTAGAGCTGGCCGATTTTGGACATCCATAACGCGATAAATTGCCTGAATTAATGCAATATGGATAAATAGAACAATACATTTATAGCATTAATGTGCACCACAGTTTTTTTAATCATTTAACTACCACTACTAGTTTGATGGTTGTAGCCATCAATTGTCCCATTAACAATCACCCTTATTAGCAAACTTATTTCATTTGAATTGTCCCAGCTCTACAATGTACTTGTTGTGTTATATGTTCAACTTACATACATTTGGCATAACCACAGGTGAAAAATATTATTTAATTGGAATGAAATTCAGGTTGAAATGAAATTAGTCTGACCCAGTTCAATAACTAATAAAGTAAAATCCTTACCTGGCTATACCTGTCCTCTTGACAGCTCAGAAAAGCAGCAGAAAACACTATCAGCAAGCAGAAGAGTGTCTGTCTCAGCGTCTCAGCACTTTTTTCTCTGAAACTAAAGCCTTTTCCTGTCTGTTACTCTCACACTAGACTTGAGTTCCTATTGTGTATACCTCAACGAACAGTTTGAGATCAACAGATCAACGCTTACTACACCAGAATAACTGCTTTGCTTCAGGAAAAGTGAGTGGCCATCGAACAGCAGTGCAATGTCATTCTGTAGGCTACATCACCCAATGCCATGACACATGGGAAGTAGACAGATCCACATAAGGTTTAGGCAAGCTACAGAGCTTATGATAGTGTGCCAAGGAGGTTGAGTAAAGAACTTCAGGTTGAGTAAGGGATGGCCTTTTCCAGTTTTTTCCATCATTCTGTCCCTTTCAATTTCAATCACTCAATGATCATTTCGATGCAGATTTCAGAATGCAGTGTCTATAATACGGTCACCTCATTGGTGATTAAATCTAAAAAAAAGTTACACAAGGTCATATAAAACTTGTAATATAAGAGCTGACATTACTCCTCACTTTACATGTGTAACAGTACTCTTCTTGCGTTGTGTACAATCAATCATCGACACGAACTTGTAGCACCAGTCATGGAGATTTATTCTGACAGAAACAGCACAAAATTGCACGTCATGCAATGCACGGCTCACCATCCAACTCTGCACTCACGCACGTTGGTTTGGTGCTTGTTCACTGGGCAATGTAGTTACCAAAATAATACAACAAATACAATATAATATTTGAACAATGTAACTGATAGAAACAGCACAAAATTGCACGTCATGCAATGCACGGCTCACCATCCAACTCTGCACTCACGCACTGTACAAAATATACGAACCCCCCCACCAGACACAGTAAGTTGCTAGCTAGTATTAGCTGGAATTCTCTACAACAAAATGCATAACAAATATGCACCAAAAAACGCTAAATTGTATGTGTGGTGTTCTAATAACATTTGCAAACAAATTTTTATAAATTGTACATTTAAATCATCACTTGGGAGTATAAAAATCACTTTTGACGTACAGTGCTTTGCAACCAACAACTTACCGCTGGTTTGGTGCTTGTTCACTGGGACGATTCTAACTGAAACATCCTCCCTCGTAAGCAAGCTACGCAAACCAGCCAATACGATGCCATGTTGAGGAGGTGAAGGCAAGACGAAACTAAAACCAAAAACCTATTGGCTTAACAATAAAGTGGCAAGGGCAATCAATATAACCCTGTTACACATAGAGTTGCACATAGGTTCTAAACAATATACTTCTATCTGATATACTTCAACATTGTGCTCTACTGCAGGGGGGTTAAAGTGGGACCCTGGGGTCCGTGGAGGTACTGCAGGGGGTCCGCAGCCAGATCTCAAAATATTATTTTATTTTTGTTACATTTCATTTTTAAAATAATATTACCAACAAAAGATTAAACAAATTCTGGCCAAGGAATCTGGTGGATTAAGTTTAGAGGGTGTAATGCAATACAATGTAATAAAGGTCCGACTCCGACAAAATGGCCAGAATTGGATCTCGCCAGCCACTGGCCCGACCAGTAACCTCACTGGCCCGACTAACCTCACTGGCCCGACCAGTAACCTCACTGGCCCGACCAGTAACCTCACTGGCCCGACCAGCATTTTTGCATTCCAGTTCAACATTTACCTGCTCTGTTGCAATCCACCAAAAGTCATGCTATCTGTACTACTATTGCGTCAAATCAGCCTCAAGTCCGTTGTGCAAGAGATGGTCGAGAGAGTAGAGGATGTGGCGCTTTAGAAGACAGGCCAAACTTGAGGGTGTGACACTTTGGGCAGAACATCAATGCCGCAGTTCCAAAAAATGAATGTCTGATGAAAAAATATAGAATCGTAAGCTAAGAAACATGGTACAAATGTGTAAAAAATTGTCCACTAACAGTATTCACATGAAGTGGCGAACCATCATTCATGTTTAGCGAACCACTTTTCTTGTCTTTAAAAAAAATGTAAAAAAAATGTGTGCATGTTATTTTGGCATTAATACAGGTCACATATCAGTTTTTAAACAATGTAAAAAAATATATATATATATATTTGAGAAAATAAAGCTGCATACAAACCATTTTGTTTCTTGAGTAAGGCAGCTCCAAAATACAGGTGTTTCAGCGAAAATACGGAGCGTAGGGGTTGGTAATGTTCTCTAGTTGTGCCATGATTGCCTCAGTGTTTTGTCACTCATGGGGGCACTACGTCACCGAAAAACTTACAGGTAGAGCTTGAAAATTCAAGCCTTTTGGGTGCTGCCATAGAGTTACATTAGAAGTGCCCATCCAAGAAGGCTCAAGGTCATTGGCAAACAATAAAATGATGTCAAATCATGTTATATCTACCGTAGCTTTGAGTGGACTGATCATGTCAACATTATACTTTCAAAATCTTAGCTAGCAAGCTAGCCGTCATCATCATGAATCAAGTCGACAATCTACTGGAAAGTAATTTTCAATTATGAAGAGAAATTATAGATAAAACATATCAGTGCTCATCGGCCATTGGACATAAACATTACACAACAAGTTAGAATTCAACAAGTGGTTTGGAATGAATCAGTGGCTAACCGCAAGCGTTGCAAAGCAATCACTAGCCTGCTATTCAGTGGAGTGTGTGTGTGGTCCAAGTCTGGGTATAAGGGTCTGTTTTCCAAGCTTAAAAGAATAAACATTCAATATTATGGGCCAGAAAAGGTTGAATACATTGGCCATGCTGTCGATCCAACATGACTTCTGATGGAATTTCAAGTCGGGAACTCGGGCCTCTTTCTAGAGCTCCGACCTGAAGATCACTGACGTCATGATTCGACTTTGTTTTTTTTCCGAGTTCCCAGTTGTCTGAAAGCACCATAAATCCAGAGAATGACAGACTTTGATGACAAAATTTGCCCAAGAAGAACCGCTGAGCCACCTTCCTCTTCAAGTGAGCACAGAACAACAAGGTGAGTCCAAAAATGTATTGTATGCTGCTGCATAAATGATGTAATATGCCAGGGAGATATGTATAATGTAGCTAAGAAAGTAATACCAAGTGTATGCTGTGTAGTAAGCTGTTAGTAGCCCATGTGCCTCACTCTAATAATTTGGTCCCTTTCCTCCTCCTAACTTAGCCTACTGTTCTGACTTGGTGGTGAACATGTAGCCTATAGCCTGTTTTAGAGAAATGTCGTCATTGAATATTGTTATCAATGTCTGCTTATTTGCCCCCTTGATTTATCTTACGCTTCTGACTTGGTGTACAGGGAGATTTTACTGTAAGAATGGCCTATGTTCTGAATTCTGTCGCTGTACATTTCAAAAGTGCTGAACAAATAGGTATGGGTCAATGATGTACAGTGCATTCGGAAAGTACTCAGACCCCTTGACTTTTTCAAAATTTTCTTACGTTACAGTCTTATTTTAAAATTGATTATATTGTTTTCCCCCCTCATCAATCTACACACAAAACTCCATAATGACAAAGCAAAAACATTTGAAAAGGGAAAATAATTAAATTTGAAATACTTTTTATATTCCCTTGAGTGTTACCTATACACTTTAAAAAAATGTTTTTTATATGATTAAATTGATCTACTAAAAAAAAGTCATTCGGTGCGACCATGAATAAAATAAAAAATATTCTGACCAATATTTCAAGCAAAGAGTAAAATATGAATATATACAGCAAAAAGTTTGGACACACCTACTCATTCCAGGGTTTTTCTTTATTTTCACTATTTTCTACACATGCAAAAAACTAGATGACGACTAGTTAACAGTTGTCATTTTGCGAATCAATACTAGAGACTATTGGTAAAATATAATTGAGTGAGGTTATTAAAACTTCTTAGGGATTGCCCCCTTTTTTTCAATTTTCGCCTAAAATGACCTACCCAAATCTATCTGCCTGTAGCTCAGGCCCTGAAGCAAGGATATGCATATTCTTGGTACCATTTGAAAGGAAACACATTGAAGTTCGTGAAAATGTGAATTGAATGTAGGAGAATATAACACATTAGATCTGGTAGAAGAAAATACAAAAAAAAAACTCTGGTGTCCACAAGATGGCAGCAGTGTATGTGCAAAGTTTCAGATGGATAACTTCAAGTATGAGCAAACTACAAGACATCTAGTGTGAAGTCACCCAGGTACATTTGGGCAAATCGTGAAGGAGACATTTACATACATTAGATTTTTCTGCAAGAATATTGACAAATCTGTATACTTGGACTTTGATTTAGCTTTTCCAGTATTAGTAAACATATTATAAGTTCATTTGCAAAACACCCAGTTTTCATAACTTCATAACTCTCCATATTCTTATAATTTTTGTCCAAAAGGAAAAGGCTTGCTGTCGCACAAGGTTAGCAGCTACATTTTGCGACATATACAGGTTTACCGTAAAGCCCAGCTCATTGGCTATCTAGCTAGCTTTGTTTGACCCCGATTGGTGCTTATTTTACAAAGATACAGTTGATCAAGTGAAGACCGCCCGCGTCATCGGCATGCCATGAAGGCGTCGCTCTCTGACCAATTTTGGTGTCCTATAGGATATACTACACCCCTAATGATATAGTGAAGTCTGGTTACGTTCTAGGATCTCTGAGGAATAAATACGAATGTGATTTGACTAGTTGAAACAACGTTTAGGGTTAGATTTTCACAGCTTAGTTTCTTTGCAAATTGAACGAGTTGAAATTCAAAATTGATTGTGTATGCTATATGGCCCTTTTTAGGATATGAAAAATGATTTGATCCAACAAAACGACACTTCATGTTATCTCTTGGACTCTTTGGATGAAAAATCAGAGCAATATTTCAGATTGTAAGTACACATTTCACCTTCAGAGTTGAATTTATCAAACCTATCGCGGTGAAAAAAGTGTTTTGTTGTTAGAAGCTATCGTCAAAAAATAGCATGGCATTTCTTCGCAGTAGTAGCTACTGTAAATTGGAGAGTGCAGTTAGATTAACAAGTATTTAATCTTTCAGCCGATATAAGACACTTATATGTACCGACATTTGTTGTTTCTCTAAAATCTGCGATCGTGACACAATGCGCTGCATGATTTACAACTGTCCCGCTGACGGGATGCCTATCCCTAGCTAACCCGTTACTCTTCTCTTAATACATGTTAGATACATGAGAGAAATAGTAGCTAGCTCGATATATACACTATATACACTCGATATATACACTATATATACACTATGGTTTTATTTGGCCCCCAAAGTTTTCTGAGGCAGTTTAAAATATATATTTTTTGTTGTTGTACATAAAAGACTGGAAAAACACCAGAAAATCAGCTCCAATTGATTTTTATTTAAGAATCTATTAACGTATTCCCATGCATAATAGACACCTGATCGTATATAAATGTAAACAAGGTTTGAATTATTTTTTTATTCAATAATATTTGTTCTGGCTTCTTCCAGTCAATTTGCAGTCTACAAATTATTTGTAATTGCATTCCGGCCCCCCAACCATCCCCTCAAGAAAATATTGGCACGCAGCTGAATCTAGTTGATGATCCCTGGGATAAAGGGAATGGATGACTCCCCTTTTCTCTGTATGTTTTTGTTCTCTTCACCAGGATAGTGAGATGGGGGGGTCCAGGCACCAAAAGAAAAGTACTATCCGGTGAAACACTTCAGTTTTCGCTGTGCTGTGGTTTTTGGTTCGTTAACTTAACCATTTATTTTTCTAAGCTGTGCTCACATTCTATACATGGTGCATTTCTTTATAATTTGTTCTATGAGGGGGTAGGCATGCTCAACATGGCCTTCCATGATGCAATCAAAGGCACTAGATCTAAATAAGAGGACTCTTAGTCCTTACACAATGCCAGTTTTTGCCCAGAGGCTGCTAAGGTTTTTGTCAACGATGTCCTCCATTTCTATAAGATGATGACGTACTTGGTTATGGTGGCTTTTAGTCTTGCGGCATGCCTACTTTGCATTTGCCTGTTTTTTTTGTGATTTTGACAGCTTCTTTTCCAGGAGCTGCATTCTCTTATTAACATAACATCTGTATGAGATTAACTTTGTGATATTTTTGTTTCAATGTGTGTGCAATTAATCACTGTGTGTGCATCTTTAATTGCTATGCACTTTGTGGTTGGCTTACTTATTTTTCTACTAAATCTGTTGCAGATTGAGGGGGTGGATTCATGCAATTTAATCTGGTAGGTACTGCCTCGGAGGAAAGTGTCTTCCGGAAAAGTATCATATGACTGAAATGTATTTTTATTGACAAAGATGGTCAATAATCAGAATAAAACACTCTTCAAAGTGCTCCTCGCACACAGCGTAACCCCCTTTCTTCAGGTCCTCAAAGGACTTCTGCAGACTGATGTCACTACGCCTGATGTTTCTCAGCCACCTGTTCCTCCTGAGTAATTACAAAAGTGTGTTAGGTTTAATCTCACATTTTATTGAATTCAGCTGGATGTTGGTCTATGCTTCAGGTCTCCTGTTTTATAGTTCATTTAGTAGTGTCGTGGTTTCTATAACATCTGTGGTAGAACATTGTAGTTTGTAGATAATAGTTTATGGTTATTGTCAGGACCCGGTGCGAGAAACAGTCACTAAATCGGCAGAACCCAGAAGATGAGGCAGACACAGCAGTACTAGAGATGGTGGTTTAATAAAAAATAGATATCTTCCAAAATACAAAGAAAATCCACAAAGTGGTAAAAACAGCAAGGGAAAAACAAACCTCAAAAGACTAATCCAAAATACAAAAGAACAAAACCAGAGAACCTCTGGAAAATCCAACAAGAGAAAAATATATGTTCATAACAAGGCTTGGGCTGGGGCTGGGTGCTAACATACAAACACTGAGCAAGGAACTGAGGAACACACAGGGATTAAATACTAACAAGGGAACGACATACAGGTGCAAACAATAATTAGAGCAAGGGAAAAACAAAAGGTACAAAAAAGGTGCAATGGGGACATCTAGTGACAAAAAAACCAGAACAGTCCTGGCCAAAACCTGACAGTTATGTCCTCTATCCCTGTTATTCACCCTGATTGTTTTTAATAGTACTCTACAGTTAATTTAAAAAGCAGCCAAGTTGTTTTTTCTCTCTGTATGTGTAAGAGGAGTGTGACGTAGACTCCAGAAGTCATAAGAAAGGCAGCCTTTCTTGCTACTCCTGTGACCAGTACCCAAATGAGGACCTTACATTCTTACTGATCGTGTCCTGCTATAGTTAGTAGTGTATATGGACTCATTCCTTAATTCTGCAGACATCTGGGGTCTACGCCACACTCCTCTTCAATCAAAATGGACACTCCTCTCTGTGAGACACCACCTTAATAAACATTGCCTGATTAGCAACATCCCCAATAACAGAGAACATATTATAGAATAAAGACCCACACTTGATCCTGTCCTATGAAACATTACAATAAAGACCCACACTTGATCCTGTCCTATGAAACATTACAATAAAGACCCACACTTTATCCTGTCCTATGAAACATTACAATAAAGACCCACACTTTATCCTGTCCTATGAAACATTACAATAAAGACCCACACTTTATCCTGTCCTATGAAACATTACAATAAAGACCCACACTTTATCCTGTCCTATGAAACATTACAATAAAGACCCACACTTTATCCTGTCCTATGAAACATTACAATAAAGACCCACACTTTATCCTGTCCTATGAAACATTACAATAAAGACCCACACTTTATCCTGTCCTATGAAACATTACAATAAAGACCCACACTTGATCCTGTCCTATGAAACATTACAATAAAGACCCACACGTTATCCTGTCCTATGAAACATTACAATAAAGACCCACACTTTATCCTGTCCTATGAAACATTACAATAAAGACCCACACTTTATCCTGTCCTATGAAACATTACAATAAAGACCCACACTTTATCCTATGAAACATTTTCAGCTGCTGCCCTCTTAAACCAGGCAGATGTGTTGAAGCTCTGCTCTAATACTACACATGGTGTATGTCTTTTTGTACCATTATCCTGTTGAGGGGGTGCATGCACAATGTGATCAAATGCTCTACTTTCATGGTTTTGATATGTTCTATATGTTTCACCATGTTAACAGGCATTTAATAACTGTACAACCTTTTGAGTTTTGTCTATTTTCTGAAGATGCATATAATTATAGTAGACTATATTTTGTGGTATTCTTACTTAATATGATCATAGGGCAACAGAACATAAGTAATTGCCTATACAATATTTTACAGACATCTACCATCATTTAAGAGGTACTTTATGGTGTTCTACAACTCGATAAATGACTTTGCAATGACCCAGTGTCACAAATGGCTTCTATTGATTGTGCAGCATACCCTGGGATGGCCTTGGATGTAATATGGCTGGGCACATTGGTAAACTAATGTTAGCTAGCCATGCTGCCTCATGCTAGTTGTGTTAAAACCAGCTGTAGATTTGTTTCATTACTGATATCGAGCATGTTTTATCTATCAGTGAACATTGCTTTGGTGAGTGATTCGATGGGTAGTCATGGATACAGCACTACTGATTACACAACCAACGACGTGTGCCTCACCGTGCGATAATTACTCCAAATGCATCTTTATTATTTATTACATACTGTAATGACCTGACAAGATCATAAAGGAACAATTGTCCAGACAGAGGGTTGAGTTTACCAATTGACGGTTTATTAACCCAACTTTACACAGGCTACTGTTTGGCCGTAGTGTTAGTAAAACGTTTATTGGAGACAGGAGATCAAGTAGAGACATAGGACGAGGTGGATTATTATATAATAAGGCCTTTTATTGATATGTAAAGATATCTTAGTAAATCGTGCATCACGGCTCCTTCTGTCTGACTCGTATAAAATCGTCGGAAGAGAGACCCTCTAAACAGTACATACAGATTATATAGGCAACAAGCAAAGTAGGTTGATCTTGTCGTCTGGCCTTCCGATTGGTCGATCTGGGTCGTGGGTGGTCCTGTTCGGCCTGATGTCGACATTCCATTGGCTTTTCACACAGTTCTTTGTCCTAGTCACATCCAAAGGCATCCTGCATGTGCGTTTGTTTTCACAGGCCCTATTCATGGGGGAGGGGATGTGTGTGTGGGTCTGACAAAGTAGTGGAGATGGGTGCATGTTGTGCCAAGAATAGCTTATGTTGAGAAGTGGTTAAAACAAGTTACCAGTATCTTATACAATTTCTTACAGTAGCCCACGCCAAATAAACGAAAGATACCCCACAAGCCAACCGTGACCTTCTCTTGGGAAGCCCAGACGTAAGAGAGAGAACAATGGCTAAACCTGGTCTTAACTTCCAATGCTCCATCCCCCTGCTTAACCACCCTCCACGCCACTCCGCCAAACACCAGGATGCCCGGCATCAGAACATTCCAGGCATCCCCGTGATTGGCAGATAGCAGGTTGATTGGCATGTCGGACCCCGCGAACACTGGTAAGTACAACACAACCCACTAATAGCCTACCACATAACACACCGCTGTCTGTGTGGGTCGCTACAATACCTTTCAACGTCTGTTGGAAACTGGAATTTTGCTCCCTTCCATTTTACAGTAAACAAGGTATTTATTGATGACATATGTTTCTTATTGTGAAAAAAAGTTGATTCACAGAAGGAGTACTAGTATTGAGGAAAACTTCCAAAGAAATCAATTTCTATCTTTTCCAGCCAAGTACGTATTTGTTTTTTGTGAATTAGCTAGCCAGCTAGATATCTACTTGGGACAAGCTAGCTAGCTACCGCCAAGAAGAGGATGAAGACCATTTGTGCCTTACTGAATATGCATGACGTTCATTAGGAAAACGGCCACTATCTAGTGCATTTTCTCCCACTGCCGGCAAACGCCAACCGGATGTCTCACATTTATACATCTGGGGAAATATCTGTCTCATCTATCTGTGTCAAAACTATTAAATAACACATATAGCCACCCTTTACCTTGATGACAGCTTTGCAAACTCTTGGCATTCTTTCAACCAGCTTCATGAGGTAGTTACCTGGAATGCATTTCAATTAACAGTTGTGCCTTGTTAAAAGTTAATTTGTGGAATTTATTTCCTTCTTGGGATAAAGGTGTTGTCACAAGGTAGGGTTGGTATACAGAAGATAGCCCTATTTGGTAAAAGACCAAGTCCATATTATGGCAAGAACAGCTCAAATAAGCAAAGAGAAACGACAGTGCATCATTACATTAAGACATGAAGGTCAGTCAGTCTGGAAAATTTCAAGAACTTTTAAAGTTTCTTCAAGTGCAGTCGCAAAAACCATCCAGAGCTATGATGAAACTGGCTTTCATGAGGACCGCCAGAGGAAAGGAAGACCCAGAGTTACCTCTGCTGCAGAGGATACGTTCATTACAGTTAACTGCACCTCAGATTGCAGCCCAAATAAATGTATTGCAGAGTTCAAGTAACAAACACATCTCAACATCAACAGTTCAGAGGAGACTGGCCTCCACAATCACCCGACCTCAATGGTTTTGGATGAGTTGTACCGCAGAGCGAAGGAAAAGTAGCCAACAAGTGCTCAGCATATGTGGGAACTCCTACAAGACTGTTGGAAAAGCATTCCGCATGAAGCTGGTTGAGAATGCCAAGAGTGTGCAAAGCTGTCATCAAGGCATCAAATATAAAATATATTTTGATTTGTTAATCACTTTTTTGATTACTACATGATTATATATGTGTTATTTCATAGTGTTGATATCTTCACTATTATTCTACAATGTAGAAAATAGTAAAAATAAAGAAAAACCCTGGAATGAGTAGGTGTCCAAACTTTTGACTGGTACTGTACATGGTCTCAAATATTCAACATTAAAGAAGTTATACGTTACAGTATAATATGTCTTTGTTTTTTCACTTTACACTGGATGACCCGTCAACTAAAACTTCTGTTAATGACAATGCCTCCATGCAACGTAAAATCAATTAGAGGAAGTTTCAGTACCACTAATGATTTAGTTACGGGGGTGAGCGATAGAAGTCATGGTTACCTGCAGGAAGTCCCCAGAGTGCTGTGCATAGAGGAGAGCCAAGGTACTTGGAACATAGTGGACTCCTGTATCCCATCTCTGTCAGCTAGGCAAAGACCAACTTCCCCACCACATAGTGACAGTGGAGAGAGGGATGGAGAAAGAGTAAAAGTACAAAAACTGCCAGAGTAATCAAATCTGTATTTCAAATAGACTATCTCAAAGTGTGCAGTTAGTGGTTTACAATATTGGCTATTTAGTTTGGAGTTTGATCACTCCCCCTCACCCCATCTCAATCAAGGGCCTCTTCCCCAGTGAGGGCCTTCCGTGTCTGTTCTCCCCCTGCCTCTCCATCCTCTGCCAATCCCTCGCAGTCATGCTGGTCTTTCAAGTCCTCATTCCATACTAACCCCTTGATAACTTAGCTAGCTAGCTACAATGCTCTTGGTTAAATCAAACATACTAACTTTTATACGTGGTTAAATATTAACTAGCTAGCTGCTAGCTGACGCTAACCTAGCATGCCTAATCAATAGCCTGATTTAATAACAGAATATTGAAATCATAGTTGATTAGTTAGGTTCTTGACTGAAAAACGTTCAATATTAATTTGAGAGCAGAGATTTTTGTTTTGTTTTGCAGAGATACTGTACTCTCACAAATACACTTCATTCCCACATGGATTTCACCTCTCTCACCAAAAAAGATTTGCTCTCGCAACTGTAATCGTTTACTATAATTTTATTACAGGTGAAAATTACACCAGTAGATTTTTTGCCCCTGGCCAAATGGGCCAATGAGTGGGAAAAAAGTTAACATTGGATACTGGTAAAATTATTAATCTACAAGTTATGCTCTTAACCTGGCAACATGGGCCTGGGAGGCTCACAGGGATATTGATATCCATAGTATTCCACCAATTATACATTTTTCAACTCAGTACTTATTGTAATTCCCCCCTTTTGTTGTTGTTGCATAGATGCACTGTAATTTAAGCTGTAAAACTGCAAAGTTCTCTCTGCCTCATGGTAAAATGTGTAGAATTCCAGGAAATTAGCTTGAAAACAGATTGGTTCTCTCCGATGCCAAGGGATGGGCCTTCCCAGGCCAGAGACTTGGTTTGTCTAGCCCTGCACTGCCAAAGTCATAGTAAAACTCCTTGTATGCTATTTTTATTTAACTCAAGTTGTGTTCTGATTATGAGGGGGTCCCCGATTCATTTGCTATCACAAAAGGGGTTCCTGGGGGTTAAATGCTCTGTGGGAGCTAAACTCCAGCCCTCCAGGTGGCGATATAACGCCTTATCCTGATTTCAGCTAACCCATTTCCTAACGAGGCAGAAGCTTCCTGCTTCTGGTTGTAAACAGAAAGGAGTTGCAGCTGGCTGTGGTCATCCACACTTTTACAGTAGCTGTATGTATTTACAATATAATATATGATAGAATCTCCGAGACTTGAAAAGAGGGACAGATGAAGGTGGAACAGATCTATAAATTGGAGTAGCAGAGTTTGGTGGTGTGTACAGTGTGTGTATGTATAGGCAGCAGCATGGCCAGTGGACAGCTGTACAGAGGGAGCGTTAATGTGTGTGTGTGTGTGTGTGTGTGTGTGTGTGTGTGTGTGTGTGTGTGTGTGTGTGTGTGTGTGTGTGTGTGTGTGTGTGTGTGTGTACAGGCGGCAGCATGGCCAGTGGACAGCTGTCTAGAGAAGAGGCGTTGGCGTGTGTGGGGTGCAGACACGCGTGTCACATATTGCTCTATGCAGACACAGAAGCTCAGCTGTTCGAAGAAATCCCCATCAGACACATCATACTGGTGAGAGAGCAGGATGTGTGCGTGCACGTGTTAGTAATCTCCACAACCAGAACCAAATCTCCTGGGCACACTGGTCGGTGGCCAGCTATATTTTGCCTGTCATGAGAGACTAGTGTTAGTTACTTCATTTATCTCCCTCCACAGATGCAGATGCGTTTCGATGGTCTGTTGGGTTTCCCTGGCGGGTGAGTGATGTCATACAGAGAATATTACTCTAGACTAGTGGAAGGGACGGATTGGGATTCAGAATACTGTATATGTGCTCTGACATCTGACCTTTGACCTCAGTCTCGTTGACCCGTCAGAAGAATCCCTAGAGGAGGGCCTGAGCAGGGAACTGTGGGAGGAGCTGGGCTTCTCACTGTCAGTCACCGTGGAGGATCATGTGTCTTCCTGCCACAACCCTTCCTCCTCTTCCTCTCACCTCATTACTCACTTCTATGCCCGGAGAATGGAAGAGAAAGAGATCAGGGAGGTCGAAAAGGCAGCTGCTAGCACAGCAACAGACCATGGCCATGAGGTAGCATTTGTGTGTACAGTATGTGTTCATTTGTCTTTCCGGCATTCCTTGCATCCTATCTCCCCGCTACCTTCTCAACCCCTCCTATCTTCCAGGTGATGGGGATGGTCCGAGTTCCTCTCTATACACTAAAGGGAGGAGGAGGAGGGCTTCCCTCGTTCTTGTCCCACTCCTTTATTGGGAACTCTCGATCTCAGCTGGAGGACGCTCTAGTGCGCTTCGGCCTGGTGACACCCGAGGAGCTACAGACAGCACTCACACACGCAGAGCAGAGGAGAAAACAACCTTGGGGGGGGGGCAGCCTAATCACACACACAATGTAAGAAATTACATTAAATATTACTATTTCCTGTTAGTATGTTACACACAGTTCTGTATTATCAAATTGTATAACTTACTCTATATACAGTTGAAGTCGGATGTTTACATACACCTTAGCCAAATACATTTAAACTCAGTTTTTCACAATTCCTGACATTTAATCCTAGTAAAAATTCCCTGTCTTAGGTCAGTTAGGATCACCATTTTATTTTAAGAATGTGAAATGTCAGAATAATAGTAGAGAGAATTATTTATTTCACCTTTTATTTCTTTCATCACATTCTCAGTGGGTCAGAAATGTACATACACTCAATTAGTATTTGGTAGCATTGCCTTTAAATAGTTTAACTTGGGTCAAATGTTTTGGGTAGCCTTCCACAAGCTTCCCACAATAAGTTGGGTGTATTTTGACCCATTCCTCCTGACAGAGCTGGTGTAGCTGGGTCAGGTTTGTTGGCCTCCTTGCTCGCACACACTTCTTCAGTTCTACACCACACATTTTCCATGGGATTGAGATCAGGGCTTTGTGATGGCCACTCCAATTCCTTGACTTTGTTGTCCTTAAGCCATTTTGCCACAACTTTGGAAGTATACTTGGGGTCATTGTCCATTTGGAAGACCCATTTGCGACCAAGCTTTAATTTCCTGACTGATGTCTTGAGATGTTGCTTCAATATATCTACATACTTTTCCTACCTTATGATGCCATCTATTTTGTGAAGTGCACCAGTCCCTCCTGCAGCAAAGCACCCCCACAACATGATGCTGCCACCCCGTGCTTCACAGTTGGGATGGTGTTCTTCGGCTTGCAAGCCTCCCATTTTTCCTCCAAACATAACGAAGGTCAGCATGGCCAAACAGTTAAATTTTTGTTTCATCAGACCAGAGGACATTTCTCCAAAAAGTATGATCTTTGTCCCCATGCGCAGTTGCAAACCGTAGTCTGGCTTTTTTATGGTGGTTTTGGAACAGTGGCTTCTTCCTTGCTGAGCGGCCTTTCAGGTTATGTCGATATAGGACTCGTTTTACTGTGGATATAGATACTTTTGTACCTGTTTCCTCCAGCATCTTCACAAGGTCCTTTGCTGTTGTTCTGGGATTTATTTGCACTTTTCGCACCAAAGTATGTTCATCTCGCTCAGGAACGTGTCTCCTTCCTGAGCGGTATGACGGCTGCGTGGTCCCATGGTATTTATACTTGCGTACTATTGTTTGTACAGATGAACGTGGTACCTTCAGGCGTTTGGAAATTGCTCCCAAGGATGAACCAGACTTGTGCAGGTCTACATTTTTTTTTCTGAGGTCTTGGCTGATTTATTTTTATTTTCCCATGATGTTAAGCAAAGAGGCACTGAATTTGAAGGTAGGCCTTGAAATACATCCACAGGTACACCTCCAGTTGACTCAAATTATGTCAATTAGCCTATCAGAAGCTTCTAAAGCCAAGCTGTTTAAAGGCACAGTCAACTTAGTGTATGTAAACTTCTGACCCACTGGAATTGTGATACAGTGAATTATACGTGAAATAATCTGTCTGTAAACAATTGTTGGAAAAATTACTTGTGTCATGCACAAAGTAGATGTCCTAACCGACTTGCCAAAACTATAGTTTAACAAGACATTTGTGGAGTGATTGAAAAATGAGTTTTAATGACTCCAACCTAAGTGTATGTAAACCTCCGACTTCAATCTATAGCCTCCATGTTAAATAATGTAATGTACACAATTAGCCAGTAGATGGCGGACAGAACAAGGTAACTCCTGGGCCTGGTTTCCCAAAGGCATCTTAAGGCTAATAAGTTCATCGTTAGAACCTTCGTAGGAGCATTGTTAAATCTCCGAGCTGTTTCCCCAAATCCATAGTTATTTACATTGCACTTTTAAACACTCGTAATTTAACGCCTGCTTAAGACCACTCGTAGAACAGCTAAGTGGGTCATTAGAGGTTGTTTGCCCTTCCGTGTCACTTTATACAAAAGATCTCTGCTAAACATCGAATCACATGGTTTATCCACCTCTGTGACTGCCGATAACTTCAGAAAGAAGTTGACTTCAAATACAAAGTTGCCAATGTCTTTGCAATTGATACAAACAAGCAATGTACAGAGTATACCAAACATTAGGAACACCTTCCAAATATTGAGTCCCCCCCCTCCTTTAGGTGGTGGGACCATTCTTGATACACACAGGAAATTGTTGAGCATTAAAAACCCAGCAACATTGCAGTTCTTGACATAAACCGGTGCACCTTGCACCTACTACCATACCCCGTTCAAAGGCACTTAAATATTTTGTCTTGCCCATTCAACCTTTGAATGGCACACATACAGTGGCTTGCCTTACAACCTGGAATTAAAATAGATTTTTGCGGGATTTGTATCATTTGATTTACACAACATGCCTACCACTTTGAAGATACAAAATATTTTTGGTGAAACAAACAAGAAATCACACACACACAAAAACTTGAGCATGCATAACTATTCACCCCCACCCCCCCCATCAAAGTTAATACTTTGTGGAAACACATTTTGCAGCCATTACAGCTGCAAGTCTCTTGGGGTATGTCTCTATAAGCTTGGCACATCTAGCCAGTGGGATTTTTGCCCATTCTTCAAGGCAAAACTGCTCCAGCATCTTCAAGTTGGATGGGTTCCACAGATTCTCAATTGGATTGAGGTCTGGGATTTGACTAGGCCATTCCAAGACATTTAAATGTTTCCCCATAAACCAGTCGACTGTTGCTTTAGCAGTATGCTTAGGGTCATTGTCCTGCTGGAAAGTGAACCTCCGACCCAGTCTCAAATCTCTGGAAGACCGAAACAGGTTTCCCTCAAGACTTTTTCTATATTTAGCGCCATCCATCATTCCTTCAATTCTGACCAGTTTCCCAGTCCCTGCCGATGGAAAAACATCACCACAGCATGATACTGCCACCACCATGCTTCACTGTGGGGATGATATTCTCAGGGTGATGAGAGGTGTTGGGTTTGCGCCAGACATAGCGTTTTCCTTGATGGCCAAAAAGCTACATTTTAGTCACATCTGACCAGAGAACGTTCTTCCATATGTTTGGGGAGTCTCACATGCCTTTTGGCGAACACCAAATGTGTTTGCTTATTTTTTTTCTTTAAGCAATGGCTTTTTTCTGGCCACTCTTCCGTAAAGTCCAGCTCTGTGGAGTGTACGGCTTAAAGTGGTCCTATGGACAGATACTCCAATCTCAGCTGTGGAGCTTTGCAGGTCCTTTAGGGTTATCTTTGGTCTCTTTGTTGCCTCTCTGATTAATGCCTGGTCCGTGAGTTTTGGTGGGCGGCCCTCTCTTGGCAGGTTTGTTGTGGTGCCATATTCTTTCCATTTTTGAATAATGGATTTAATGGTACTCTGCGGGATGTTCAAAGTTTCTGATATTTTTTTATAACCCAACCCTGATCTGCACTTCTCCGCAACTTTGTCCCTGACCTGTTTGGAGAGCTCCTTGGTCTTCATGGTGCCGCTTGCTTGGTGGTGCCCCTGCTTAGTGGTGTTGCAGACTCTGGGGCCTTTCAGAACAAGTGTATATATACTGAGATCATGTGACACTTAGATTGCACACAGGAGGACTTTATTTAACTAATTATGTGACTTCTGAAGGTAATTGGTTGCACCAGATCTTATTTAGGTGCTTCATAGTAAAAGGGGTGAATACATACGCACGCACCACTTTACCGTTTTTTATTTTTGTATAATTTTTTTTAAACAAGTATTTTTTTTTCACTTCACCAATTTGGACTATTTTGTGTATGTCCATTTCATGAAATACAAATAAAAATCAATTTAAATGACAGGTTGTAATGCAACAAAATAGAGAACGCCAAGGGGGATATATACTTTTGCAAGGCACTGTACACAATTCATGTCTCAAGGCCAAAAAAATAATTCTTTAACCTGTCTCCTCCCCTTCATCTACACTGATTGAAGTGTATTTAACAAATGACCATAGCTTTCACCTGGTCAGTCTTATGTCATGGAAAGAGCAGGTGTGCTTTATGTTTTGTCCACGAAGATGCTTCAAATGAATACCAGGATGACTGCTTTAAAATATAAATACAGGCTATAGGTCTATTTCAATCATATTGAAATACATTTCATGTTCAATCAATTGAGTTCTATTTTTCTACTTGTAGGTTAATGTCTGTAATTTGTCTCAATATAGTTCATGATGTGTAGCCTAACGTGCGCAATGACTAGCCAAATTTTCATTTAGTGCATTATAGAGTAAGCATTAGAATTAGCCACCTGAATATTTGCAGCCATAGGTGATATCTTTCTAGGAGCTGATCCATTGTCGGTATTGAGGAATAATTATAATATTAAGGTAAGATTTGAATGGAAAAAGCTGATCCGAGAGCAGCATTGCCTTTCTTTCAATCCTATCAGTATCGACACATGCCTGAGCCAACGTTGTAGGAATGATGCAACGTTGGCCAGTGGCGCAGTGGTCTAACACACTGCATCTCAGTGCAAGAGGCATCACTGCAGTACCTAGTTTGAATCCAGGCTGCATCACATCCGGCCGTGATTGGGAGTCCCTTAGGGCGGTGCACAATTGGCCCAGCGTCGTCCGGGTTTGGCCGGCATTGTAAATAAGAATGTTCTTAACTGACTTGCCAAGTTAAAAAGGTTAAATACATTTAAAAAATAAACACTCATAAGCCTAAATTCAATCACTATCGGGAGACCGGGCCTTGGTCAAGAAAGGCAGAGAAAAGTGCCTGCTCTGTATTAACACGGTGCACTAGAGCCAGCAGTGGAGGAGTACTGAGAAAAGGTTTACATTAAATTCCTCCACACTTTGAAAGACAACAGCAGTGAGTGTCAACACTCTGAAATGCTGCAGATCTGCAACAGTGGAGAGATCCTTCTCCAAGCTGAATTTGACTACGCCTCATCTTGGTGGTCAAAATGGAGAGTCGTAAAGAAAGGGCGAGGGGCTGGGATTGTTTGTGTGTTTAGCGCTAGAATGAAAAAATAAAAGACAATTGTACAATTTAGTGGTTTTATTAGTCAAACTCTGCAGCCAAATCAGCATCTGTGGAATATCCACTGATGTTTGTAGTGTGTAAAAAAACAATAACAAATGTACCCTCATACTGTAAGTCAGTGCAGCCATTGGTGGGTCCTAGAGCTCATCATGTTCATAGACATTGTATTCCTTCACCGTTATCAATCCATCTCTATCGTGGTCACTCTTCTGGAACACATCATTCACCATTCTCTCATAGAAGGAGTCTTCACGAGGTTTACTACCATCTCTCTCATACTCCACCTTGAAGTAGAATGTCATCTACAAAACAACAAACAAAACATGGGTTAGTCCTCCTCTGAACAATGGACAATGTAATTGAAGACATGATGCATGACCACCCCAGACTAACATTGTTCAGAAGGCTGTCTTCTTCCGTTTCTTTGCTCAGACTTGTGAATATAGATGAACTAGCATACCTCATCCCTAGTGAGAACCTTGTCGTCATCCAGGTCTATATCTCTGAAGGACTCCAGGCTGCGTGGCCCTTTGGACACGGAGTAGAGCTCCACTTCGAAGATCAATGTAGCATTGGGTGGGACAGGACCTAGTAAACCAGACCAATTGTTAAGTTTTATTTCTTATTCTTTATTTTTACTGCATTGTTGGTTAGGGCTTGTAAGTAAGCATTTCACTGTATGGTCTACATCTGTTGTATTCGGCGCATGTGACAAACAAAATTTGATTTCATTTGAAATACATTACAGCAAAATTCTCCCCAAAGTGAAAACAAAATAGTAACATCCAAACACAATGGCAACACTCTTTGGACTGACTCACACAGAAACACAACTGCAAACATTTAATACTGTAATGACATCAATGTTTTCAGACGGAATAACTTCATATCCAATTTGACATTTCTAGTTTATTCGCTATAGTAATTAATCCATGTCTTTCTCCTTTCCAGCAGTCATAAATGTTAATATAATAGTTCATGCCATGGCCATACCAAGAAACATGCAAAATATTTCAACACACGGCATGCATTCATGGTAGCTACTCCCTCTACAAGAAAATTGATACAATAAAGAGTGGACCAGTTGTAATCCTAATCACATTCCAAGCCACCACTGTTCAAGATTTGAAACATGCATGCAAAGCTGCTGTTTGAGTATCAGTTGTATGCTGTGAAAGCACCATATGCCCAACATGCTTACATGCCAAGAGGAAGCAGTGCAGTGCACACTGTCAGGGGAGGAAATCCTTCAAAAACACTGCTGTGGAAATAAGACACAATAAGCAAAAATGAAGAAATAGGTGTTAGTTCAAGAAGATTGAATGAATGTCCCTTGAAATTGTATTAAAGTTGTGAATTATTTATGTAAAATGTTGGCTTTAATATGATATATTATTACATTTCATATCACATGAAACCACACAAATCCATATATGGATTTGTGTGGTTTCATATATATTAGGGAGGTGTGCCCCTTTCTGTCCAAGGAGGTAATTTTGGACCATATTTCTGTCCATGAAGGCCAGGGGACTGCTTTTGGCTCAAGAGGTAAAGGTTCTGTATGGCCTCACATTAATGGCTCAAATATTGCACATATGATTATTCTACCCCCATCTTACCTTTTCCTTTTTCTCCAAAGGCTAGCCCAGGTGGAACAGTGACTTTGCGTTTCTCCCCAGCACACATGTCATTCAATGCCATGTCCAGGCCCTTGATGATTTGTCCGACTCCCAACACAAACCACTGAGGATGTCCAGCTTTGTCTGAGCGGCTGAAACACAAACAGGAAAATGGATAGATGCATTAGGTGCACTCAACTCATGGTACAGTAGGTCTACATAACACAGTATTGAGTTTGTCACTGTCTTACCATGGTATTGTCCTGAAATAATAGGCACATTCATTAACTTTTAATGAGCCATGGGCTTATCTGCTTAATTTGAGAGGTTACATGTCAGGGCCATCCCAAAGTGGATGGGTTGTCTTTTGGTCTAGAAATCCAGGATTGTGGCTTTACACTGTCACTGGATATCTGTCTACAAGCTTTTGATAGAATAATTATGCATTTACCAGCTCATGTCTGTTGTCATTGATGGATCTGATCAGTAGAAAATTATTACAAATTGTTTTATCAAATAGTTTACTACCAAAATCGAGCCTTTCCTGGCTCCCTCATTATAAAACTCACATGGTGTGCAAATCCATTTGTTTTAACAAAAGTATTACATTGTTGATGCCATTTTATATGTAAATCTGGGACACTTACCTACAGTAGAACTGAGAACCGTCTTTAGCAAGATACCCATCGTAGTGTGCATTCATTAGGTCTCCCTTTTTGCTCTTTTTTGAGCAGTCCTCTGGCGTGAATAACACCTCTATCTTCACATCATCGATTGAGGCAACTGCAACTGTAACATCAACAACGACATTATAAATCTGTAGACATAAAAATAAGTAAAGCACAAGAGATTTTGGCAGCAGCATCATCATCATGTCAACAAACTGTATGCGTGGCACCAAAGTTTCGCTAGGAGCGCAAAAAACGTCACTTCTGGTATGCAAGTGACGACCTTCTTCTTCTTCTTCTTCTTCTACTATGGTATAATGGCGGTCCGTAAACGTGCATGCCGCCACCTACTGTTTTGGAGTGTACGATCAATCAGGGTTTGCCTAATAGAGCCCCACAATTGTGTCATAATATCCATAAAACCTAGCGGTCAACAGAGAAATGGTTCCAATCGTTTTTCCACCATAAATTTTTCGCATAGGGGATTTTAGAAAAACTTAAAATAAGGACTGTGTTTCGTGTAGGCTTACCCTGCGTGACATTATAATAAGCATGTAAATCTCTCTCGGACATGGTTACTTGTATCAATATATTGGTCTCTATTTACTCTCAGTTTCAAAAATGCTAATTACCTTCAAAGTAGACATTATGAAAAACTACAAATCCCTGAAAGCTCCTGCACATCTTCTTTAGTTGACACCTTTGCTAACAGGTATTGTGTCAATTTAAAACTTGTACAAGACAATACACTGAATTGTCCATTTAAAGAAATGTAGCCAATTTATCAATTTAGCTAACATGAGATAGTTAATCCATAGATTCTTACCTTTGCCTCGATTCAGCTGTATCATCCAAATCATCATGGCATTTGTAGTTCTTTATGATAGTTACATTAGCAGATAATTAGCGTCTAATTTTTTTTTTGGGGGGGGGGAAATACAGGCGAATATATTGAAAAAGTCACCTTGTCCTACAGAGATTTACATGGTCACCAAAACATCAGGCCACGGTAAGACTACATGAAACAGACCTCATTTTAGGTGTTTATAAAATCCCATATGGAAAAAATGAATGGTGGGAAAACGATTGGAACCATTTCCCTGTTTGACCGCTAGGTTTTAATGGGTATTATGACTCATACTGTGGTACTCTATTCTGTAATACTAAACAAATAAATCCCTATTAACTACCCTCCCTCATCCCCAAAACCCTCCCAGCCACTTCAAATGTTCCCTCTATCATGCTGAGACATTCCATCCTTAGGATTATTCAACTTTTCAAAAATCATGTCGACAGTAACATCTGTTACCCTTAATAACTCTCTTGCCATCTCCACAAAAATCTTTAACCTGGCATTTATGCTTTCCACAATCCGAGTCCTGTTGATAACCTTTCCAATGAAAGCTATGAAGTAAGTGTTTTTTACTATAAAGTGTCCTTTGACGCAGCACATTTATGGGAGCAAGATTTCTGAACAGGTCTCGAAACCAAGTCAGGACTAGTAGAAGCACCAGTTCTGACAGTAGGTCCACTTACTACAGGAGCAGCCATGGTAGCTCCATCAGTCCACCTAATAGTTCCACCAATCTCTCTTACAGCCTCTGCATATGAGACAACATGAGTGATTATATATCTCTAGGCCTGCCTAGCCTCTCTCTGCCCTTACAAAAATGAATTTATTGTTGCAAACTTCCCGCAAGTTTGTGGCAAATTTTCTACAAACTACATTGTGTGCCACAAAATGTTTCCAGAAGTGGTACATTTGCAGCAAACCTTTGGCAACAATAATATGTATTGCAGCTAATGGCAAACAGTTTGCCAGAGATTTTTTTCTGACAAACAAATCTCTCGAGATTCTATTTTAATCTGTGGTAAACCTGTGGCAACAATATGTATTGCTACTAGTGGCAAAGAGTTTAACAGAAGTTGTTTCTGGTGAACACACAAGTTCCAACACCAGTAACAGTTGACTACCAGTCAAGAGGAGAAGAAAAATCAGTTGAAAATGGAAACCAAGTAATCTACCTAGCTCCAAAGTTGTCCGGTGAGTGTCTAACTTATTGATTTAAGGTCCTAATAAACGTTAACTTTTGTTGGCTAGTTGATGCCTGGTTAGAAATGTCATGTTTTATGGGATAGAGTGAAACACATGTTGTTGCTGTATCAGTTTCAGCCAATCTGTCAGTGCCACTGACTGGCTAGCTGGTTCACTTTAGCTATCATATTTTTGCATATTTAATTGGATAGCTAGCTATCAAACTAATGATTTTCTGGATATTTTAAACACAGCTTTTTTGTTGATGACATTGCTGTCTTTTAATACCAATATGCATGTCAATATGCTACCTTAGCTTTTCAGTAAATTATCATGTTAGTAAGCACAACAACTAAGGTACCAACAGAGACGGTCCTGACCTCCCTGGGGCCCTAAGCAAAATTCTGCTAATCAATCAATTTTATTTTATATAGCCCTTCGTACATCAGCTAATATCTCGAAGTGCTGTACAGACACGCAGCCTAAAACCCCAAACAGCTAGTAATGCAGGTGTAGAAGCACGGTGGCTAGGAAAAACTCCCTAGAAAGGCCAAAACCTAGGAAGAAACCTAGAGAGGAACCAGGCTATGAGGGGTGGCCAGTCCTCTTCTGGCTGTGCCGGGTGGAGATTATAACAGAACTATGCCAAGATGTTCAAAAATGTTCATAAGTCACAAGCATGGTCAAATAATAATCATGAATAATTTTCAGTTGGCTTTTCATAGCCGATCATCAAGAGTTGAAAAACAACAGGTCTGGGACAGGTGGCGGTTCCATAACCGCAGGCAGAACAGCTGAAACTGGAATAGCAGCAAGGCCAGGCGGACTGGGGACAGCAAGGAGTCACCACGGGCGGCAGTCCCGACGCATGGTCCTAGGGCCCAGGTCCTCCGAGAGAAAGAAAGAGAGAAGGAGAAAATTAGAGAGAGCCAAGATTTTCAAAATTTCCATAAATGACAAGCATGGTCAAATAATAATCAGGAATAAATCTCAGTTGGCTTTTCATAGCCGATCATTAAGAGTTGAAAACAGCAGGTCTGGGACAGGTAGGGGTTCCATAACCGCAGGCAGAACAGTTGAAACTGGAATAGCAGCAAGGCCAGGCGGACTGGGGACAGCAAGGAGTCACCACGGCCGGTAGTCCCGACGTATGGTCCTAGGGCTCAGGTCCTCCGAGAGAAAGAAAGAGAGAAGGAGAAAATTAGAGAGAGCCAAGATTTTCAAAATGTTCATAAATGACAAGCATGGTCAAATAATAATCAGGAATAAATCTCAGTTGGCTTTTCATAGCCGATCATTAAGAGTTGAAAACAGCAGGTCTGGGACAGGTAGGGGTTCCGTAACCACAGGCAGAACAGTTGAAACTGGAATAGCAGCAAGGCCAGGCGGACTGGGGACAGCAAGGTGTCATCATGCCCGGTAGTCCTGACGTATGGTCCTAGGGCTCAGGTTCACAGAGAGAAAGAGAGAACGAGAGAATTAGAGAGAGCATACTTAAATTCACACAGGACACTGGATAAGACAGGAGAAGTACTCCAGGTAACCAACTGACCCTAGCCCCCCGACACAAACTACTGCAGCATAAATACTGGAGGCTGAGACAGGAGCGGTCAGGAGACACTGTGGCCCCATCCGAAGAAACCCCCGGACAGGGCCAAATAGGAAGGATATAACCCCACCCACTTTGCCAAAGCACAGCCCCCGCACCACTAGAGGGAAATCCTCAACCACCAACTTACAATCCTGAGACAAGGCCGAGTATAGCCCACAAAGGTCTCCACCACAGCACAAACCAAGGGGGGGCGCCAACCCAGACAGGAAGATCACGTCAGTAACTCAACCCACTCAAGTGACGCACCCCTCCTAGGGACGGCATGAAAGAGCACCAGCAAGCCAGTGACTCAGCCCCTGTAACAGGGTTAGAGGCAGAGAATCCCAGTGGAGAGAGGGGAACCGGCCTGGCAGAGACAGCAAGGGCGGTTCGTTGCTCCAGAGCCTTTCCGTTCACCTTCACACTCCTGGGCCAGGCTACACTCAATCATATGACCTACTGAAGAGATAAGTCTTCAGTAAAGACTTAAAGGTTGAGACCGAGTCTGCGTCTCTCACATGGGTAGGCAGACTGTTCCATAAAAATGGAGATCTATAGGAGAAAGCCCTGCCTCCCGCTGTTTGCTTAGAAATTCTAGGGACAATTAGGAGGCCTGCGTCTTGTGACCGTAGCGTACGTATTGGTATGTACGGCAGGACCAACTCGGAAAGATAGGTAGGAGCAAGCCCATGTAACGCTTTACAGGTTAACAGTAAAACCTTGAAATCAGCCCTTGCCTTAACAGGAAGCCAGTGTAGGGAAGCTAGCACTGGACTAATATGATCAAATTTCTTGGTTCTAGTCAGGATTCTAGCAGCCGTATTTAGCACTAACTGAAGTTTATTTAGTGCTTTATCCGGGTAGCCGGAAAGTAGAGCATTGCAGTAGTCTAACCTAGAAGTAACAAATGCATGGATTAATTTTTCTGCATCATTTTTGGACAGAAAATTTCTGATTTTTGCAATGTTACGTAGATGGAAAAAAGCTGTCCTTGAAACAGTCTTGATATGTTCGTCAAAAGAGAGATCAGGGTCAAGAGTAACGCCGAGGTCCTTCACAGTTTTATTTGAGACGACTTTACAACCATCAAGATGAATTGTCAGATTTAACAGAAGATCTCTTTGTTTCTTGGGACCTAGAACAAGCATCTCTGTTTTGTCCGAGTTTAAAAGTAGAAAGTTTTCAGCCATCCACTTCCTTATGTCTGAAACACAGGCTTCTAGCGAGGGCAATTTTGGGGCTTCACCATGTTTCATTGAAATGTACAGCTGTGTGTCATCCGCATAGCAGTGAAAGTTAACATTATGTTTTCGAATAACATCCCCAAGAGGTAAAATATATAGTGAAAACAATAGTGGTCCTAAAACGGAACCTTGAGGAACACCGAAATGTACAGTTGATTTGTCAGAGGACAGACCATTCACAGAGACAAACTGATATCTTTCCGACAGGTAAGATCTAAACCAGGCCAGAACTTGTCCGTGTAGACCAATTTGGGTTTCCAGTCTCTCCAAAAGAATGTGGTGATCGATGGTGTCAAAGGCAGCACTAAGGTCTAGTAGCACGAGGACAGATGCAGAGCCTCGGTCTGACGCCATTAAAAGGTCATTTACCACCTTCACAAGTGCAGTCTCAGTGCTATGATGGGGTCTAAAACCAGACTGAAGCATTTCGTATACATTATTTGTCTTCAGAAAGGCAGTGAGTTGCTGCGCAACAGCTTTTTCTAAAATCTTTGAGAGGAATGGAAGATTCGATATAGGCCGATAGTTTTTTATATTTTCCGGGTCAAGGTTTGGCTTTTTCAAGAGAGGCTTTATCACTGCCACTTTTAGTGAGTTTGGTACACATCCGGTGGATAGAGAGCTGTTTATTATGTTCAACATAGGAGGGCCAAGCACAGGAAGCAGCTCCTTCAGCAGTTTAGTAGGAATAGGATCCAGTATGCAGCTTGAAGGTTTAGAGGCCATGATTATTTTCATCATTGTGTCAAGAGATATAGTACTAAAACACTTAAGTGTCTCTCCCGATCCCAGGCCCTCGCAGAGCTGTGCAGATCCAGGACAGCTAAGCCCTGGAGGAATACGCAGATTCAAAGAGGAGTCCGTAATTTGCTTTCTAATGGTCATGATCTTTTCCTCAAAGAAGTTCATGAATTTATTACTGCTGAAGTGAAAGCCATCCTCTCTTGGGGAATGCTGCTTTTTAGTTAGTTTCGCAACAGTATCAAAAATAAATTTTGGATTGTTCTTATTTTCCTCGATTAAGTTGGAAAAGTAGGATGAGCGAGCAGCAGTGAGGGCTCTTCGGTACTGCACGGTACTGTCTTTCCAAGCTAGTCGGAAGACTTCCAGTTTGGTGTGGCGCCATTTCCGTTCCAATTTCCTGGAAGCTTGCTTCAAAGCTCGGGTATTTTCTGTATACCAGGGAGCTAGTTTCTTATGACAAATGTTTTTCGTTTTTAGGGGTGCAACTGCATCTAGGGTATTGCGCAAGGTTAAATTGAGTTCCTCAGTTAGGTGGTTAACTGATTTTTGTCCTCTGACGTCCTTGGGTAGGCAGAAGGAGTCTGGAAGGGCATCAAGGAATTTTTGTGTTGTCTGAGAATTTATAGCACGACTTTTGATGCTCCTTGGTTGGGGTCTGAGCAGATTATTTGTTGCGATTGCAAACGTAATAAAATGGTGGTCCGATAGTCCAGGATTATGTGGAAAAACATTAAGATCTACAACATTTATTCCATGGGACAAAACTAGGTCCAGAGTATGACTGTGGCAGTGAGTAGGTCCAGAGACATGTTGGACAAAACCCACTGAGTCGATAATGGCTCCGAAAGACTTTTGGAGTGGGTCTGTGGACTTCTCCATGTGAATATTAAAATCACCAAAAATTAGAATATGATCTGCTATGACTACAAGGTCTGATAGGAATTCAGGAAACTCAGAGAGGAACGCTGTATATGGCCCAGGAGGCCTGTAAACAGTAGCTATAAAAAGTGATTGAGTAGGCTGCATAGATTTCATGACTAGAAGCTCAAAAGACGAAAACGCCATTTTTTTTTTTGTAAATTGAAATTTGCTATCGTAAATGTTAGCAACACCTCCGCCTTTGCGGGATGCACGGGGGATATGGTCACTAGTGTAACCAGGAGGTGAGGCCTCATTTAACACAGTAAATTCATCAGGCTTAAGCCATGTTTCAGTCAGGCCAATCACATCAAGATTATGATCAGTGATTAGTTCATTGACTATGACTGCCTTTGAAGTGAGGGATCTAACATTAAGTAACCCTATTTTGAGATGTGAGGTATCACGATCTCTTTCAATGATGGCAGGAATGGAGGAGGTCTTTATCCTAATAAGATTGCTAAGGCGAACACCGCCATGTTTAGTTTTGCCCAACCTAGGTCGAGGCACAGACACAGTCTCAATGGGTATGGCTGAGCTGACTACACTGACTGTGCTATTGGCAGACTCCACTAAGCTGGCAGGTTGGCTAACAGCCTGCTGCCTGGCCTGCACCCTATTTCATTGTGGGGCTAGAGGAGTTAGAGCCCTGTCTATGTTGGTAGATAAGATGAGAGCACCCCTCCAGCTAGGATGGAGTCCGTCACTCCTCAGCAGGTCAGGCTTGGTCCTGTTTGTGGGTGAGTCCCAGAAAGAGGGCCAATTATCTACAAATTCTATCTTTTGGGAGGGGCAGAAAACAGTTTTCAACCAGCGATTGAGTGCTGAGACTCTGCTGTAGAGCTCGTCACTCCCCCTAACTGGGAGGGGGCCAGAGATAATTACTCGATGCCGACACATCTTTCTAGCTGATTTACACGCTGAAGCTATGTTGCACTTGGTGACCTCTGACTGTTTCATCCTAACATCGTTGGTGCCGACGTGGATAACAATATCTCTATACTCTCTACACTCGCCAGATTTAGCTTTAGCCAGCACCATCTTTAGATTAGCCTTAACGTCGGTAGCCCTGCCCCCTGGTAAACAGTGTATGATCGCTGGGTGATTCGCTTTAAGTCTAATACTGCGGGTAATGGAGTCGCCAATGACTAGGGTTTTCAATTTGTCAGAGCTAATGGTGGGAGCCTTCGGCGTCTCAGACCCCGTAACGGGAGGAGTAGAGACAAGAGAAGACTCAGACTCAGACTCCGACTCGCTACATAATGGGGAGAACCGGTTGAAAGTTTCTGTCGGCTGAATGAGCGACACCGGTTGAGCATTCCAACAGCATTTCCCTCCAGAAGCCATGAGAAAGTTGTCCGGCTGCGGGGACTGTGCGGGGGGATTTATACTAACGTTACTATCTGTACTTACTGGTGGCACAGACGCTGTTTCTTCCTTTCCTACACTGAAATTACCCTTGCCTAACGATTGCGTCTGAAGCTGGGCTTGTAGCACAGCTATTCTCGCCGTAAGGCGATCGTTCTCCTGTATATTATGAGTACAGCGACTGCAATTAGAAGACATCATGTTAATGTTACTACTTAGCTTCGGCTGTTGAAGGTGTTGACGAACCATGTCCAGATAAAGCGTCCGGAGTGAAAAAGTTGAATGAGGGAAAAAAGTTGCGATGGAAAAAAACTAAAAATATAAACGGTAATTAAAAACAAAAACAAAACAAAAAAACGTAAAGTTGTCAGCTAGCAAAGTAAAGTTGGCAGCAAAACTAAGGGGCCCTCCTACCTGACCCTTGAGCCATGTAAACCATTTGCCATTTCCACACAGTCACACCTGAGACTCCAGTGCTTCCACTACAATCCTCCCTCCTTTAAAACTGTTTTCTCCATCTGTCGGTCTAAGAATAAGTCAACCTATACAGGACAGAATGAGGTATAAACAAACAATATTTATTGAATGAAATATTTCCGATAGAATCTTAAGATAAGTGAATATTAACATTAACATAAATAAGAAATTGTAGAAAATATAAAATGTAGAAAATAATAAAATATAACACTGAGCTTTGGCTCTGCTGCCTGGTAATTAGTCCCAGTCGTCACAATATTATACAATTAGCTGTGTCTATACAATGTAAACATAGGCTTATAGGCTATAGCTACAGCTATATGTCTCAAAATAGTCAAATAAAACCTATAAAGCTGTGTGATTACAGAAAGTATGTCACATAGTTAGTTAAGCAGTCATTTACACAAATTCACTTTTGCCATAGAATATTAAATGTTACTAAGTGGGTAAACATTTTAATGTTTGGTGGTGACTAATGTCAGGTGTACAGTCCAAGATAATGGAGAAGTACTTTGAGTCTCTTACTTGTGTCACTATTGCTTCCAGAATCTTGTCACTCACAATCTGTATCAGCTCATTCTGTGTGCGTTTCCACAGGTAATGAACATGTCTCTCCATCTTTAATTTTGCTGAGATTACTTTCCATAACGGTGTCAAATTTTGCCAGTAATTCAACCTCTTTTAGGAAGTTTCCATTATCTGGTTGGAATAGTTTGTCTGATGAACCCATGAATACTAGGTTTCTTTCAGCCAGAGACTGGGTGATACTTATTAAATGTGTAAGGCCATCCCACCATCTTTTTCTTTCAGCCTCCAAAATTGTCATTTGTATCTGGTCAAGAGCCTGTCCCCGACTTAGAAGCAGATCAAGTTCTCTCCACTTAATCATAATGTTTGTGTGTTCAGCACTACCCTCATTGTGTTTCAGAATGGCATTGATATTTGACCAGTCATTCACACCTTCCTTTATTATTTTGTAGTCTTTTGTAGAAAAGAGCTTACAGCAAAAACAATACACAGCGTTGTTTTTGATTGAGTATGAATGCCACCTCCTGGTAATCTTTTTCACATTTGACAGCTGTCTCTGTAATAAGCCTGAATGGAAACCTATTCTAGACTTGTCTTTAGGGAAAGAAAAACCCAGTCCTGGTTTGAATGGACATCTGCGCACTAACTAAGACCTCATAACGTCTGATAAGACTGGGGGCCAATCTGATGGGTCATTTGGTGGAACAGCAACTGTTCTATTAGTATCTGATTCTTGCTGTACACCTCTGGTTGTGCTAGTACTGGCTGAGACTGCCTGTACTTCACCTGGGTCTGTGTTAGTACTTGCTGAAGACGGCTGTATTGGGTCTGTGTTAGGATTTGCTGAAGCCAGCTGTACTGGGTCTGTGTTAGTACTTGCTGAAGCTGCCAGTACTGGGTCTGTGTTAGTATTTGCTGAAGCCGGCTGTACTGGGTCTGGTTTTGTCTTGCCGTGAAGCGGGCAAGACAAAACCTATTCCCCCTCAGGAGACTGAAAAGATTTGGCATGGGTCCTCAGATCCTCAAAAGATTCTACAGCTACACCATCGAGATCATCCTGACTGGTTGCATCACTGCCTGGTATGGCAACTGCTCAGCCTCCGACCGCATGGCACTACAGACGGTAGTGCGAACGGCCCAGTACATCACTGGGGCAAAGCTTCCTTCCATCCAGGTCCTCGATACCAGGCGGTGTCAAAGGAAGGCCCTAAAAATTGTCAAAGACTCCAGCCACCCTAGTCATAGACTGTTCTCTCTGCTACCACACGGCAAGTGGTACCAGAGCACCAAGTCTAGGACCAAGAGGCTGCTAAACAGCTTCTACCCCCAAGCCATAAGACTCCTGAACATCTAGTCAAATGGCTACCCAGACTATTCACATTTCCCCCCCCCCCTCTCTCCACACCATTGCCGCTCTCTGTTGTCATCTATGCATAGTCACTTGAATTAACTCTACCTACATGTACATACTACCTCAACTAACCGGTGCCCCCGCATATTGACTCTGTACCGACAACCCCCTGTGTATATTGTTATTTTATTTTTTACTGCTGCTCTTTAATTACTTGTTACTTTTATCTCTTATTCTTATCCGTATTTTTTGAAACTGCACTGTTGGTTAGGGGCTCGTAAGTAAGCATTTCACTGTAAGGTCTACACCTGTTGTATTCGGCGCATGTGACTAATAACATTTGATTTGATTTGATTTAAACAGCAAAATACATGTATTTTAATTAAATACATTACAAGTACATCACAAGTATTTTGTAGTTTATTTTGATGCATTGATCTTTATGGAACTTTGTATCAGTATTTTGTCATTTTTGCCCATCCCAGAGAATAGATTTGAATGAGCAGAAATAGTGGCAAACTGTGACTATTGAAACTAGGCTTTCAGTGAGGGGAAAAACACTTTTTTGTCTTATCAAACTCCAAAATCAAGAAAATAACTGAAACATACAGCATAGCATCACTTATGTTTGGGACTTGATACAGAATTCTAAAGTCTGGTTCGGTACAGGACAGGATCAACAGTCCACAGGATCAAATCAAATTGATTTATATAGCCCTTACATCAGCTGATATCTCAAAGTGCTGTACAGAAACCCAGCCTAAAACCCCAAACAGCAAGCAATGCAGGTGTAGAAGCACAGTGGCTAGGAAAAACTCCCTAGAAAGCCCAAAACCTAGGAAGAAACCTAGAGAGGAACCAGGCTATGAGGGGTGGCCAGTCCTCTTCTGGCTGTGCCGGGTGGAGATTATAACAGAACATGGCCAAGATGTTCAAATGTTCATAAATGACCAGCATGGTCAAATAATAATAATCACAGTAGTTGTCGAGGGTGCAACAAGTCAGAACCTCAGGAGTAAATGTCAATTGGCTTTTCATAGCCGATCATTAAGAGTATCTCTACCGCTCCTGCTGTCTCTAGAGAGTTGAAAACAGCAGGTCTGGGACAGGTAGCACGTCCGGTGAACAGGTCAGGGTTCCGTAGCCGCATGCAGAACAGTTGAAACTGGAGCAGCAGCACGGCCAGGTGGACTGGGGACAGCAAGGAGTCATCAGGCCAGGTAGTCCTGAGGCAGGGTCCTAGGGCTCAGGTCCTCCGAGAGAGAGAAAGAAAGAGAGAAAGAAAGAGAGAATTAGAGAGAGCATACTTAAATTCACACAGGACACCGGATAAGACAGGAGAAGTACTCCAGATATAACAGACTGACCCTAGCCCCCTGACACATAAACTACTGCAGCATAAATACTGGAGGCTGAGGCAGGAGGGGTCAGGAGACACTGTGGCCCCATCCGATGATACCCCCGGACAGGGCCAAACAGGCAGGATATAACCCCACCCACTTTGCCTAAGCACAGCCCCCACACCACTAGAGGGATAGCTTCAACCACCAACTTACCATCCTGAGACAAGGCCGAGCATAGCCCACAAAGATCTCCGCCATGGCACAACCCAAGGGGGGCGCCAACCCAAACAGGAATGGGCAGTAGGCCTAGGCTACACGATTAGGCTAATTATTTAGTAAGCAGTTTTATAGAATCTTTATATTTCCCCTTAGCTCATCCTTCTCCCAACAGTTGCCTGCCCAGCTGATAAAGGCCCATCTAAACCTACACATAAACTATAAAGGCTATAAAAACTAATTTCATACATATGCAGAAATGTATCTTCTGCCTTTCTCATCAACCTCCAACACATACTTTGAGGCAGATTCTCCTGAATGGAGATCAATTTGGGGTTAGGGTAATGTGGGGTATCTAGCCCACCGGGTTAACTGCTCCCACCGGTGTAATTCTCACAGAAACCACTTTATGTCACCCCCACAAAACATTCAACACATTCCCTGGCTGCCACTACTCTTGCTCAACTAAAAATGTTATCTGTCTCTTCTAAATTTTTAAGTCACTCAAACAAATTGATTCTGAGGTAAGTTGATCAAATGTTTCGTCATTTAGAAAAGTAATATACAGTATACAGTGCCTTCAGAAAGTATTCACAACCCTTGACTTTTTCAATATTTTGTTGTGTTACAGCTGGAATTTAAATAAATTATTATTATATATTTTTTTTAAATCTAAGCTCGATGTCCACGCCCCCTCGGAAATCAATTAGCATAATAATCTGTTTTTTTTGCATTGGATGCGTCTCAATCCACCGCATTTGTCGCACTTCCGCATCTGCAGTGAAAGGTGACAGAGCTAGAGTGATGTTTGTCAGACCATGAGGCATCACGAAAATCGGTCTTCTTACAAAATCATCTGTAGCGTCAGAACAGTTTGGCCTACGAACTATTATGACCCCTCTGTGGAAAGGTGAGACTGCTTAAGAACGCCCACAGGCCTCACAAGACTCGTCTGAAGGTCCCAGGTACCAGTTCAAAAAATTAGTGGAAGTATATATGGAGACTGTTTAGTGCCAAAAATAAGGGGTTAAATACATGTAAAAATATATATATATTTCCAGATTTTTCGTATATCTCTCAGATATAGGACAGACACTTCAGAACAAACTCCCTTTTAGATTTTTTGGGGGGACTATCGGTTGTTCGATGTCGTGAATCTGTTATTCAATGTGTCCGCATGGGCCAAAAATAATTTTTCATCAAATAATTTTTTTCTATTTTTACTGCTACTTCAAGGGGTCTTAAAATTCTAAATCAAATAGCTAAATAATCCTTGGTATGACCTTCTTAAAACAATTCCATATAGCTTAGTAGAACCCCCTCCAGTTTAGACAGGGTTTAGACACTTATGGGTTAACTTGAGATTCACTTGAGATTGTTTTGTCACTGGCCAACACATAATACCCCATAATACATAATAATACCCCATAATGTAAAGTTTTACAAATAAATAAAAATTGTAAAGCTGAAATGTCTTGAGTCAATAAGTATTCAACCCCTTTGCTATGGGAAGCCTAAATAAATTCAGGAGTCAAAATTAGCTTAACAAGTCAAATAATAAATTGCATGGATTTTTGATTTACCCTGTACCCCACACATACAGTATGATTATCTATTAAGATCCCTCAGTCAAGCAGTGCATTTCAAACACAGATTCAACCACAAAGATCAGGGAGGTTTTCCAATGCTTAGACTCGCAAAGAAGGGCTCATATTAGTAGAAAAATTAAAGACATTGAATATCCCCTTGAGCATGATGAAGTTAATTACACTTTGGATGGTGTATCACTACAAAGTACAGTCATTCTTCCTCACTCAGTTGCTGGAAAAGAAGGAAACCACTCAGGGATTTCACACTGAGGACAATGGTGACGTTAAAACAGTTAAAGAGTTTAATTGCTGAAGTAGAACTGACAAAAAATGTGGCAAAGAAATTAACTTTGTGTCCTGAATACAAAGCGTTATGTTTCGAGCAAATCCAACATAACACATCACTGAGTACCACTCTTCATATTTTCAAGTATGGTGGTGGCTGTATAATGTTATGGGTATGCTTGTCATCAGCAAGGACTATGGAGTTTTTAAAGATACAAATAAACAGAATAGAGCTAAGCACAGGCAAAATCCTGATTCAGACTGCTTTCCAACAGACACTGGGAGAAAAATGAACCTTTCAGCAGTACAATAATCTAAAACACAATCTACACTGCAGTTGCTTACCAAGACGACATTGAATGTTCCTGAGTGTTCCTGAGCCACCTAGTGGCCAATATTTAAATTGCACCTGGGCTGGAATAATACATTATGGCCTTTCTCCTGCATTTCAAAGATGATTGTATTATCTTGTACCAGATCTAATGTGTTATATTCTCCTACATTCCTTTCACATTTCCACAAACTTAAAAGTGTTTCCTTTCAAATGGTAACAAGAAAATGCATATCCTTGCTTCAGGGCCTGAGCTACAGGCAGTTAGATTTGGGTATGTCATTTTAGGCGAAAATTGAAAAAAGGGCATATCCTTAAGAGGTTTAATTGAGTTACACAGACATTTTTTATACTTTAAGATTATTTGGACATGATTTGGCGTGAAAATGAGAAGCGGTACCTTTCATCAAAACTCATCATAGTGAGGATATTAATAGTGAGATGTGCAATGCCATTTTGTTTCAAAATTGTATTTATTTCATTAAAATAAGACACCTACAGTAGACTTTAGCTTTTAAGAGTTAATTACAACAACAACAAAAAAATCAAGATTTAATTTGTAAACTAAATTTTAACACATTCATCTCCGGGGGGGCAGTTACCCCATGGGGGGGCATTTTGGAAAAACACCCCTTTTCTAAAAACAACATTTTGTTAAATAACAACAAAAGTGTAAACTGTAGACACCTATTTCCCTTCATAGTTTGTCTGCCTAAGCATAACCATCACCCACATACCACATTTTATCCAAATGTTGCTTTTTTTGTGTCAGCAATTGGACATTGTTCTTAGGGGGAGCTACTTACCCCACGTTACCCCAAGTGCCTTGCTCGACAGGCACAAAGGCAGTTGTTCTATGAGGGAATAGGGCTCATCTCAGCTCTCCAAACTGGCTTCCTCTACTCCTTTTCTTTGTCTGCACTTATAAAATAAATTGAGATGTAAAAGCAACTCCCCATTTGCTTACTACCATATTCTAATATTCATCCATCCTGTTTTTTCGTTTTAGGATTTGTGCCAGTTCTGCGAATAGACAAGGAGAGGAAACCACTTCAGACTATTGAGATGCACTCATTGATTCAATGCTCGGACTCATTTTAGACTGTGTGTATGCAATCCCTTCCACAGCAGCAGTGTCTCGAACTCCGAAATGGTCTGGCAGTCGTGGGCACTCGAGAAATGACGTCAATGCAAACTTCTCTGAAATTCTATCTGAAATAGACGCGTTCAATATTACTTGCCCCATATAATTGTGATTACTATTGAACACTTATTTATTTTTTTGTCGGTGTGACTTTAAACGATAGTTTATTCACCCGATGACAGTCATCGCCAATTGGACACCTAAATGATGGACTCAAGAAGATAGGCTACATTCTACAAGCGGTCTATCCTCGAACAACTTTGAAACTTTGAAACAATAATTTTGGTAAGAAAATATCTCTGTCTATTTGTTTTTTTCTTCTTCTTAATAATATATTTATTTGTGTTCACAGGAATAACAAGCTTAGATATGTCCCTTCGGTGTTTCTTTACCATTTTAAGTTGAATATAGAAAATAACAATGTAATGTGTGGTTACAAGAAGAAACGTTTCTAAGGACATGATAGGTTTTGTCAGAGCTGCGGCAATAAAACAGCTTATTATTCTCTAGTCATATATTTCTCTCGAGCAATGTATGTCTGGTCTGAGCACAGTTATACAGTTACAGGCTACCATTTATATATAATTGTATAGGCTACAGGGAATAGTGAAGTCATGTCTCCTGCTGTAGAGGCAGTAGCCAAATGGGCTATTATATATTTTCCAAGTCTTTCATATACCCTAGCCCTAACAAAATATAAGAGCTTGAACATCATACTCCGTCACTGTAAAAACAAGTCTTTAGGATGTGAACACATAGCTCAACATTTTTCTGTAACACATTTTCAACATGTCAAGGCATTTAGAATATCAATGAAAATGAGTCACAGTGTTTGGATTGTAATCACAAGTAAATACCAGAACATGTTAACTCACTGTAAAGCTTTTTACCACATGAACATGTTTATTCAGCACAAGGCGTTTAGGTGTTAAACACAAGACACTTGGGTTGCTGTTCGAAGGCTGTATTTGAACATTTCCCAGTATGCCTTTTGAGTGAATGTGAGAGATATCAACCCATGCCTGTGTTTGTTAGTGACAGAGACATCATTGTTGCATTCAATACTTTAGTATGTAATCATTCACAACCTTCAATAACTGCTATTTTGATTTCACAACCAAGACCATTTAAACTGGAACAACTATCTCAGGAACAGGTGCAATAAATCCCTTACAGATTGGATTAGTTTAGAAAAATTGTACAGTATAAGATTAATCAATCAATGTGCTTGAGGAAAGATAGATGTAAAAAAAACTATCAACCTGCAACAAAGCATGCTGGGAAATATGATATTGAGGCCCCTCCAACATCTTTTTGGCTCAGAGTTCATGGAAATTAACTTAACACAGTCGAGTAACAACACCATGCGTTTTTAAAAGATTTCTTGAATCAAATGTCCTGTTCGGTTGTGCTGAAATGTAGGTAAGGTGACAGACATGCCGAATAAATGCCTTATCAGCTTATTAGTTTATTGTCTTAGCCTGTCATAACCCAAAATGTTGTATTACTCCATTGTTTATGTTTTTGTTGTCTTCTCTAACAAAAAAAGATACAGCTTCAAAATGTGTTTAAAACTATCATTGCAATCTTATGGACATGCCAGCCCATCTCCCATAGCTTGCCAAAATTGTCTGGGTCAGACATTTTTATTACACATTGTTCCTTTAATTCTGGTGGGGGTGAAAAACTGTTTCAGTCATCTCTCTCCCCCTCCCTCTCCCCCTCCCCCCATCCCCAGGGAGATGGCGAGTGACGACCAGGTGGCCATCTTGACAGACGACGAGGAGGATCAGAAGAGGAAGTATGTCATGGCAGAACCCTTCAACACCCTGTCCAAAACCTTGGATCAGATAGCAGCAGGTGCGGGCCCCACCGCTGCCTCCCAAGGTCCAGCATCACCCCCGACAGACACACCTGCCACCCCCAGCAATGACTGCCTGGAGAGGAACTGCGTGCAGATCGACAACCACTTACTCATCTCCAAGGTCTTCTACTTCTTCTTCTATGCGGCCTATGGGTCCCTGCACCCGTTGCTGTCTGTCTACTACAAGCAACTGGGCATGACGCCCAGCCAGAGCGGCCTGCTGGTCGGGATTCGGTACTTCATAGAATTCTGCAGCGCCCCCTTTTGGGGGGTGGTGGCGGACCGCTTCAAGAAGGGCAAGGTGTTGCTGCTGTTCTCCGTCTTCTGCTGGTTGGTGTTCAACAGCGGCATCGGCTTCATCAAGCCTGCCTCCATGACCTGCGTGGAAAGGAAACCTACAGTCGTGTCCCCCACCAGTCCCGCCCAGATCGGTCCGTCGGCCAATCACAGCAGGAACCGCAGGGGTGCGAGTGGAGACTTTTTCCCCCTCCCTTTTGTATCAGACTCAGTTAGCGGTCCCCTGCACAGGTATGTGAGGAGCGATGGTGGTAATATCACTGGACCCAGTACTGTCACAGGACCTGTGCCTTCCTCCACCATCTCCACAACAATGTTGACATCTTCCCCCTCCACCACCACCACCACCAAAACAAAAACAACAACAAAAACAGTAGCAACAACAACAGCCGGCTCAAAACCTGCCTCAAATCTGACCATGACCAAACCAACCACCACAACCACCACTACCAAAGTCTATGACATCATCTCCAACCACGACCAGGTGCAAACCATCTTCCTCCTGATCCTGCTGGTCATCATCATCGGCGAGTTCTTCAGTGCTCCAGCCGTGACCATCGTGGACACGCGCACCCTGCAGTACCTGGGCCCCCACCGGGACCGCTATGGTCTGCAGAGGATGTGGGGCTCTCTGGGCTGGGGCCTGGCAATGCTGTGCGTGGGCATCTGGATCGACCACACCCACATCAAGCTCTTCATCCAGGGCACCGGCTGCATCGTGCCTGACTACAAGAACTACCAGATAGCCTTTATTGTCTTTGGAGTCCTGATGGCCGTTGCTTTTATAGTGTCTACTCAGTTCTACTTTGAGAGTAGTACTAGTGACCATCGGCCAATGGAGGCACAGGTGGAGGAGGATAAGAGACAGGATATGGAATCTTCTCAAACGTCCAGTGGCGTTTCATCTCCCGAAGGGCATACGGTGGAATCGTTAGAATCTCAAAGTTCCATCAGCCAGCGGTTCCTTTACTGGGACCTCCTTCGGCTGCTGTGCAGTGTACAATACGGCTCAGTGCTCTTCGTGGCCTGGTTCATGGGATTCGGCTACGGCTTCGTGTTCACTTTCCTCTACTGGCACCTGGAGGACCTGAAGGGGACCACCACGCTTTTTGGAGTCTGCTCGGTGCTGAGCCACATCTCGGAGCTGGTAGCCTACTTCACCAGCCACAAGCTCATCGAGCTCATCGGCCATATAAGGTATATCAAGGGGGCATGGGTCAAAAGCAATAGACTGGTCCCAGATCTGTTTGTGTTTCTGTACGTCTTGTCAACTCCTGCGTGACAATAACCCTAGAAGTTGACTAGACAGCACAAACTGATCTGGAACCAGGCAACAAAAGCAAGGCCAAAATTAGATTATTCTGGTATAGTTTGTATGCAAAGTCACAATATTATTTTATTTCTTTCAGTTTGATTGAATTACACATAATAGCTCACCCTTCTTGGAGATTTGATGGGATTTAGGCTTATCAGAAAGGATCATTTGTTCAGACTTTACACTTGTTTACTTTTTGTCAGTGAACTTAAACAACCTCAAGCATTCAGTGAATTCAGTGAATCGACAATCTATGTGAATTTCCTGCCCTGTCCCTGTGGGAACCTGACCAGTAAGCTGAGTGCTAGAGTGACACAATGAGTGAGTGGAGTGTAAGGGAGTTTCAGTGGTGATGCAGTAGCCTGCTAACGGAAGACGTAGGTGTGCTACATAGGCTATAGCAGACCCCCCAACAGCCTCAAACAAACATACGGTCAATTCATAGGATGACAGACATTGGGAGAGCTCTGCTCTGATACATTTCTAAGAGGGAGACCTACTCCCTCCAGCTAGTATGATCTCTTTCTCTCTCTCTCTCTTTCTAAATTGTGATTTATTGTCTGTTTGGATTGGAGAGAGAGAGCGAAAGGAAGGGAGAGGAGGGAAAGGCAGGAACCCAAATGTTGACTAAGTGGGCATTGCCCAAATTGGCACACAGTTTGCAGAATGGACAAGCTGTTTTTTCTAGACATTTGCTATTTTCCAATTCAAAAGCTTTAAATGCAGTGTTTTGCTTAAGGGGAAGGAAAGAAACATTGGTAAACAGGAAGACCCATCCTGAGAGCTCTGAGAGGGTTTTTTGTCAGTTCTTCCGTCTCCCGTCTGCCCTGTGATATTTCTCAGGCGGGTGACACTTGCCAAATCACCCACGCCTATCTATGAACAGGATGAATCATTTGTAATAACAAGGGTTAGCCAAGGGCTGGTCTCCCAGTACAAAGCTACAATGTGCCGCTTATGTTATTCAAATATGGTTGTTTTAAGTGCAGCCAGAGCAGTTTCCTAGACAATGGGAAAGTCTCTAACCATTGCATTCATATTATCAACAAACTATAGATAAACTAACTATGGATTAGTTTGTAAAAAGCACTGTACGCAGTACTAATACATGTGTAAAAACAACTAACATTTACACCAATATTTATACTTCTTACAATATTTATACTTCTTACATTGTAGAGAATGAATGGACAGTGCTGTGCTGAATCGATGGAGGAGAGCTCTGCTCTTCTCCCACAGAGTTCCACTGTGTGTGTGGTGTGTGTGTCTGGACTCTGTCAGATCTTTGTTTGATGGCCTGGTTTCTGCCTGGCCTGCTGGCAGGGCCTGTGGAAGCCTTTTGTTCCTCTGGGGACGTGTGTGCGTATAACCCAATCCTGTCCATTACTTCAGCATGAGGCTCTCCATTGATCTCCTGAACTAAATGCCTGTGCGGATCGATTGGTGAGCACAGAAACACTGTGCAGGGGATTTTCATATTAGGCTGTTATTCAAATTGCCTGTCTCACGTTAAGATTTGCATGGGTATCTCTCCATGTCTGAGATGTACATGGGGCCTAAGACTATGTGGAGATAAATACTGAAATAGTCGTTGCTGTCTGTCTGTTTGTGTCTGTGTATGGTAACACATCGACCAGTTAGATGACTGCTGTGTGTATGAGTCTGTGCATGCCTCCTTTCCTGTCCAGCTCTAGTCTCTGTGCAGCAGTTATCTGGTCCTTGTGACTGGTCCTAGTGTTGTCAGACACAGCCTGCCCCGGGGTTAGAATGACTCACTGTATGACGCAGGCTTAAAGAGCCACACACACCCAGCTCGAAAATAGCTCATGAGAGAAAAAGCCTAAAACAGTACCTATAGCATTGTATGTCCAAGGTCAATATATGTAAAATATGCATACAGTATGTAAACTGGAATTCTTAAATGTGTCAGTATATTTGCATTATTTTTTTGTAGTTGTAATGTGTTCATGCCCACACATACACTGAGTATACACAACACACACTCTATTTCCATGCCATAGACTGACCAGGTGAATCCAGGTGAAAGCTATGATCCCTTATTGATGTCACTTGTTGAATCCCCTTCAATCAGTAGATGAAGAGTAGGAGACAGGTTAATGAAGGATTTTTAAGCCTTGAGACACTTGAGACATTGATTGTGTATATGTGCCATTCAGAGGTTGAATGGGCAAGACAAAAGATTGAAGTGCCTTTGAACAGGGTATTGGTAGTAGGTGCCATGCGCCTTTGTTTGTGTCAAGAACTGCAACACTGCTGGGTTTTTCATGCTCAACAGTTTCCCGTGTGTATCAAGAATGGTCCACCACCGAAAGGGCATCCAGCCAACTTGACACAACTGTGGGAAGCATTGGAGTCAACATGGGCCAGCATCCCTGTGGAACACTTTTGACACCTTGTAGAGTACATGCCCCGACGAATTGAAGCTGTTCTGAGGGCAAAAAAGGGGGGAGGGTGCAACTCAATATTAGGAAGGTGTTCCTAATGTTTGGTATACTCAGTGTATGTAACAGCACATTTATGGGGGGGAAAAGGGGAGTATGGTGAATCAGGTCAAGGGTTTGATTGGACAGGATGTTGTCATAGGAGACGGGCACCAAACATCCAACAGTGTGGGAATGAAGGACATAGAAGTCTGTTCAGAATGATATAGAAGTCTGTTCAGAATGATATAGAAGTCTGTTCAGAATGATACAGAAGTCTGTTCAGAATGATACAGAAGTCTGTTCAGAATGATACAGAAGTCTGTTCAGAATGATATAGAAGTCTGTTCAGAATGATACAGAAGTCTGTTCAGAATGATACAGAAGTCTGTTCAGAATGATACAGAAGTCTGTTCAGAATGATATAGAAGTCTGTTCAGAATGATACAGAAGTCTGTTCAGAATGATACAGAAGTCTGTTCAGAATGATACAGAAGTCTGTTCAGAATGATACAGAAGTCTGTTCAGAATGATACAGAAGTCTGTTCAGGAACAGTTCGGGTTTAACCTCTAAGCTTTGGCCTTACTTTCACCTGCAACTCCGTTGATATGTAATAACTTGCTATAGCTTTAGGATAGTTTTAGGGTTATGTTGGGGAGTGGTGGATGGTTAGTTAATCAAAGAGGTGAAAGTTCATCATCTATAAACCATCTGTAGTGGACTATTGAAATAGTGTTATCTGACCTTCTCCTCCTCCCCTTTTCCTCCCCAGGGTGCTGTACATCGGGCTGGCCTGCAACACGGCCCGCTATCTGTACATCTCCTACCTGGAGAACGCCTGGGTTGTCCTGCCCATGGAGGTCCTTCAAGGTGAGGCTACACCGGGTCTCGGGCCTCATGGCACTGCAACGCATGCGATATCTGTTGACTTAGCTTAGCATAAGTGTTGACATTAGATTGAAAGGAGGAGGAAGTAGTGTTTGGACTGGGAGCCCTCAGTGCACTTAGGTTGTTGCCATGTTGCCTCTCAGAGTTCATTTCAGGAAAGGATAGCTTCCCTCAATGACAAGAAAAGCTTGTCCTTCGCCTGGAAAACGCCCCTTTCCTCCGCATCTAGATTACTCTGATAGCCACATTTAGGCCATGAATTACAACGTTGCAGCTATACACGAATAAGTAACATTGAAGGATGCTTATAATGATTGTAATCATTCACTAGAGGCGTAACAACACCAAATAACTATGTTTAGAGAAACTTAGAGACACACACAATCTCATTTCAAAATCTAGTAGTAGTATGACAGTAACAAACAAGACAAACAAATGATGGCCGTAGCTCTGGTCTGGGAGGATAGTGACGATATGGGCTAGCTAAAGAGCTGAATAGGGGGCGAGGCAAGCCAGACAGGCCTAAGGAGGGTATGGTAGCAGGTTTGATTGCTTTGTCCTATTATTGGTAGCTATACAATGAGAAAATGAGGCGTGTTGGATGTAAACTGGCTAGTTGAGCCAGTTCAAACATGACACACCCAAGCGAGTGTTAATGACGATGGTTAAGTCCACTCTCTCTCGCCTGTCACCTGCCACGAACACACACAGGACATGTCTTCCCTTTGACATCAATTAGAAAATGTCTCCCAAAATGTATTTTCTTTCCCTCCCAAATAGTCTGGTGTTGTATACAGCTTTTAATGAAAACAAATTACAGTTTAACGGGTCTGTTTGTTTGTTTCTGGTTATATACAAAAATGTGAAAGGGACTTCATTTAAATGTTTGTTTGTTCTACAGATGTTTCTTTTCATGACCTACTACTGTATATCCCTGGGGAGGTTTAATGATATTAAATTAACAAGCCAATAACTTGGCCTAATCATATTACTCCCTGCCCTGACCTAGTGTAATGATGTATGTGTATTTGTGGATGTGCCTGAGTGTGTGTTTCTCTCTTTCACTCAGTCTCTCTGTATCTCTGTCTATCTAGGTGTGACCCATGCCTCAGTGTGGGCAGCGTGTATCTCCTACCTGAGTGCTGCTGTGCCTCCAGAGCTGAGGACCTCTGCCCAGGGTATCCTCCAGGGCCTGCACCTGGGGCTGGGCCGGGGCTGTGGGGCCATGGTGGGGGGAGTGTTTGTCAACTTCTTTGGTAAGAGCCACTGTGATGAAAAAACCCCAGCTGGATTGTATCGAAGTTGTATTGAATTGAATTGCGTATCTCCCAGTTCAACCAATGAGAGATGGAACTGTTGGTGTCACTCGTTAAAGGTACAATTTGTTAAATGGTCATTAATTGAAATGACCATTGAGAAGAGCAGTCATTATTGCAGATTACAGATTACAGCTTCAACGGTGACTTCTACATGACCAACTCACAGTCATAGTGGTCACACATGCCTTTTCAAAATGTTTTACAACGCCTCCCCTCCTTATAAAGATGCCCTGTCCTCTGTGGTTTTCATAAGATAATCCAGGTCTTAACTCTTAATAAACTACCACCAGTCCCATCTAAATCATAAGGATAGGAATTATATGGTCTGGAATGCATTTGGCTGCACTCTCAGAATAACAATGCTGTGTGTCTCTCTCTATGCCCTGAAATGTTTTTTTGGGGGGGTAAAATATATCCCTTACAGTGCTGAAATTGATATATTTTTTCAGTTTCAGTGTTATATGAAAAGCAATGAGTGAAATACATAAAAGTATTTGAAGATTGTTTCCAAAGCCTAGGGCCCTCAAACTCAATGCTGGACCTCGAAGCCAGTTCCACTGCATTCTTTCATTGTTCCCCTCTAATCAGGAACTGATTTAGACCTGGGACACCAGATACGTGCAATTAATTATCAGGTAGAACAGAAAACCAGCAGGCTTCGGATCTCGTAGGGTAAGAGTTGAATACCCCTGTTCTAGGGAGTAAGGGCTAGGGGTTGATTTGGAATTAAGAAATACTGTGAACACTTTTGTCTATTTGGGATATGGTTTAGGAGCAGCCCACACCTTCAGAGGGATAGGAATCGCCTCCCTCGTCATCCTCCTCCTCTTCGCTCTCATCCAATGGCTGGCTGTGCAGAGTGGGGAGAAAAGTATGTGTTAATAAAGTTGATCCTATCCTACCCTGTCTGCTTCAGGCTGTGCCTCTGCATGAGCTTACAGAAAAATAGCATTTGCTGCACCTATTATGCCCCTTAATGGAGAAGTGACTGGCTCCCAATGTGGCAAGCATACCATGTACTACCACTAACTCTAACTCCAGTTTTTCTATCAGCAACTGAGATATTCATAGACATTAGAATGCTGAATGAATCATGTTTAGGATGTTAATAATAGGGGTAGTTGTTAACCCAGACATCTTAGCAGAATAAGCATTTTTAATCGTTATGAAAAATGTTGCTTACGTTGTTTTCCAGATACCAAAATGCTGGCGGAGAACATTCCCGTCCCCTCCAGTCCTGTTCCCATAGCAACCATTGATGTTATCCAATCAGATAACGTCGCCGCAACAACGCCACCACCAAGGAAGACCAAGCACCAGGAGGACCAGGAGGACATGAGCAAGCCCGCCTGGGTGGTGTCCGCCTCGCCCTGGGTCTCCCTGGCCTTCGCCCTGCACCAGATCAGAGAGATCGCTGTCCTGGCCAGGAGCAGCCCTGCCAAAAACCATCAGCCGCTCGAGGTAGGTAGACAGGGTGGCAGCTCGTGGGGTTTAGGCATAGACTTCTAGGTTCAGGCTGTGATTTGAGGCTGGGCCCAAAGGCGCATGTCACTGGGCAGAGAATGGAACAGTAGGTGGTTTATGTGGAAAACAAGTGGTTTATCTAGGGATTTGTGCATGTTCCAGCCAAGGTTCCATGTTGTATGATGTCCTCCTGAGAATTGTATTTTTTTATGTCATGTGTTCCATTTTGAAGAAAGGTGAGAATATAATACCTGCCTTTAGAACTGTATTTTATGAGGGTATTTTTACATATCTGTGCCATGTACTATACTTACAGTATTACAAATAACTATGATGCAACACTTTACCCTTGCCCTGTTTGGTAGGAGATCAATGAGATCAGCACAGATGAACCAACAGAGGAAACCTCCCAGTCCTCATCTCAAGACCCCCCCAGCAGGTCCCCACAGACGGGACCCCCCCTACCTGACCAGGATCCCCCTATGCCTGCTGACCAACCACCCCTCCCCACTGGCCACACACAGTAAAGGGGGAACACATTGCACATTTTGAGGAACTGTCCCAAAATGTTTTCCAAGCAACACCACCAACCGACAGAGTCAAGGGCTGGCGGAAGTCCAGTTATTAAAAGAGTGAAGAGTATGGTTTTACAGACTGGACAGAAGAAAAATACAGGCCAAAATGAGAGGTTATATTTGTCCTCTTAGCAGAGGACTTAACCAGTGCCTTTAGGGATATGAGGAAAAGCTCTTGCCTTGAAGTAGCTACTGTTGCACTTTTAAATGGATGTAAAAATGTTAAGTTATTTTTTTAAACTTGGAAATCTGGATATTAGGTTTGATTGAATAGGGTTCTATTTATCTCAATGGCCCTCAAACTGATCAAGTGCCTGAGCCTCGTCATAGGTTGGTGATTCACACTCATGCAGAAGTGACACACTCAATCTAAATAGCTATGTGTGTAATGGCTGCTTACATAGAGTTTAGGGGCACGTTCAATAGGAAAACGTTGTGGAATGTTGCAGATAGAAATGTTATGATTGGAACTGACAGAAAGTCAGAGAGACATGTTTGTTCTACATACTAGGCTATATCTGGAACAAGTTGCTCTCCTGAATGTGGCCCTGCTATTACATGTAAATGTTTACTGTGTCGAGTCTGACTATCAACCACTGATGCCGTGGGAAAAATACTTATTTCAAAAAGGTTTATGAAGTGATCATGTCAGATCTGATATCCACCAGGCTTTCAGGGTCTGTAATGTCTATTTAACTATTACTCCATTAGTTATGGAGATCTCCCCTCTGTGAATGTATTTTCACATGCATATTTGTCTAATGCCTGGCCAAAATTTCACAAACATAAAATATTGAACCACAGTCTTATTTAGACAGAAATTGCAAATATGTCAAACTGCTTTCCTCCAGGACTATCTAAAACTGTTCAGATGTTGTAATGACCAGACCATTTTACATGACATGGCTTGTCTGCTATGTAGCCTAAGCCTATTTATTTTAAATCAGGCAACCTTTACTACTCTCAGTGCTCTGTGGCCTTTTTGTATCTCTTTAAGGTGAAACATCAGTTCACAATACAATGTCACTGGAAAAAGATGGGCTTATTTATTAATTAATTGAAACAAACCTTAAAAAGAATCATCCTTGGATCATAATACCCCAAATCATCATTCCCAAAATACAAAAACATTAAAAAATGATGTTTGATATAAAATTACAATAAACTTTCTTTTTTTTCTCTGGCCTGCAGGAGAAAAACATTGCTTTTGACAGATTTGGTCCAATCAAAATCTCCCTTCGATGTTTACAGCATGTGATCGGCTGTTCTGGCTGTCAAAGGCGGCAGTTTCCTAAGCAGCCAAGTGGGGGCGGTAGATAGTAGTTGACTGGATTCCACAGCCAAGAAGAGAGTACGTGAGAGTTTGTTACAGTGACCCAGCAGGGAAGCAGGTCTCAAAACCCCAGGCACTTACCACACGCAGGAGGAGGAAAAAACGATGTACTCGTGATTGTTGCTGGTTTACCTGAGAGCTGTAAACATGAGTTCAAAGTCATTCTTGTGATTCCTGCAATTATGATGCAGAGTTTTGGATTCGAGATGGAGAATTCTGCTTTGATTTCATTTGCAGTGTAGAGTGGGAACCCCAAAGTCAGATTAACTCAAGGCACCCCCTTAAAAATATACATATATCTCTGAGCCAGGATAGGATAGGCACACCAAGACCCCCGTCTCCTCTTAGGTGGAATTATGATTCACAATCACTCGGACTAGATTTATAGTGGGATTCTATTTGGGACATATGATGAAGCTTAATTTATACTCCTAGCTGTTAATGTGTTTTATGTCGATTCATTCTGTATGAAGATGTTGATCAATCATTCAATCGAGTTCATAAATCACTTAAAATATTTTTTGCCAGCATGTTCGACCCCAAAGATCAACCTGAGTGGTATTGCCCCCTAGTGTTAACTGGCCATATTAGGAACCAACCTGTCCACTACAGAGGTTTAAAATCTGATCTTAGAACAGCTCCATGTCCTCCTCCTCAACGTCCTCGATGACATGGGGCTCTGAAGGCGGGGTGAAGGCGGCAGGGGCGGGAGGATAGGGAGGGTAGAAAGGGGCGGAATAGGGTGGGGGCTGCCAGGGGGCGGAGCTGTCCGGACGGGGCATGGTGGTGGGGGTGGTTGGTGTGTAGAGTGGGAGGGGGCTAGGTGTAGGCGGAGCCCTGACGGAGCTGTCCATCTCGTCTTCGCTGAGGTCCTCGTCAGCGCCCAGCCCCAGCACCCTGTGCTGGGCGGAGGTGAAGAGCATGTCCTCGTTGTTGGCTGCACCCGGGCCGTACTGCTGTCCGTGATTCTGCTGCTCCCCCGGGGTCACGTGGCCGCCGTCCGTCAGGAAGGCTGCAAACCTAGAAATGTCATTTAGCAGAGAGTTGAGTTATTCACCAGCACTCCGTTCAGTCAAGCTCTCATCATCTGGGTGCTTTTAGAGCAGAAAGTTCAGAATATTTGTGTGTCAGTCTCATACTGTTGTGATGTTTTAAATGCAGGGAGCTATTCTTATCCGTATTTTTTGAAACTGCACTGTCGGTTAGGGGTTCGTAAGTAAGCATTTCACTGTAAGGTCTACACCTGTTGTATTCGGCGAATGTGACTAATACAATATGATTTGATTTGGATCCTGATGACAAGATGTGTCCTACTTTAGTTAGGATGTGAGTAGTGTAGTTCACGTGTTTGTCCCGTACCGTTGTGGGGAGCGTAGTCGGAGGACCATTTCCCAGGCAGGGAAGCCAGGCGTAGTGCAGAGCCTCCTGAGCTCCTCAAGGGAGGCTGTGGTGTGCACCTCCCCCTGCTCTCTGTACTCCTCATCTGTGAGGAGGCGTACCTGGGGCTTCCTGCTACGCCCAAACACACGCAAGAGAGAGGAAAGGAGACGCCCTGTTAGCCTGGGGGAGAGAGGGAGGGCAGCCATCAATCAAACACACAACTTTGGATCAAAAGCATCTGCTAAAAAGCCTATACTATTAATCTCCATTACCCAAATCCACCTTAGTAGTATATCTAATGTCAAACCACAAATTGACTGTGTACCTGCATGTCGCCAGCAGCAGTCTGTAGGCATAGGGCAGAGCCTTGAGCACCAGCAGGATGCCCAGGAGTAGGTAGGAAGCCTGGGGGTAGGTCACTCCGTAGTACATGAGGCCCATGGCCAGGCACTGGAGCCCCCAGGTCAGTAGGGACAGGGTGAGCTCGCTGCTGATGGGCCCGTGCTTGTAGCAAACCGCCCAGCTGATCAGGCCCGTTACTACCAGGTAGCCTGGAAATAGAGAAAATTATGAAGTGATGGAAAGAGGAAGAGAGGGAGAGAGAAATGGAGAGATCTGTTGGTTCTATGTGATTATGATATTTTTATAGAGAAAGCAACATAAGCAAAGACACAGAAACAAAAACGTAACCGGTTAAGATGAAATACTCCAATTGAAAGCCCTGTGTAATTGGAACAGTGGAACGCAGTGGATTTGAGGCATGCCAGTAAGGGTGAAAAGAACACATTTGAAAGCTAATCCACCCAAAGCCCTTTTGTTTCCAAGCACAGAAATCAATGTTCCAGCAGCATTGCCGCACGCTCTTAATCCTAACGTGCCTGCGGATTCAACCATTTTCAACCCAGTGTGTGCATAGAGAGAGGGCAAATTGATTTGGCAGAAAATCCACTCCATTGAGGAGTGTGGAGAGGCAGTCAGTAACTGTAGGCTACTTCACCACTCCACATCCACTTGGCCCTCTTATTATGACAGACTCCTGGGAGTGAATGACTCAGAGTGGACACTGACCCATCCTCATTAGTCATGAATATATTACGGTATCATGTCTGTAGTGAGAGCATATCATTTATCAGGGGCCTTCATGTAAACAGTGTTCATACTGGGTTCAAATGTGCAAGGCCTCGCAAAGACAGAATTTCAATGTAGGCTAAATGCTTCCTACTGCTAACTGAACAGTTCAAGTCTTAGTTACTGACCTTATTTTAAGCAACAATCTCTTAACTAAACCAACTCACCCAAGGCATGTCTCCAGTAGAGCGTCGTGATGTCTTCCCAGTGGTTGAACAGCGTCTGGTATCCCAGGTAGGACAGGCCGGAGCCAGCACCAAACAGCGTGATGAACATGGCCCTCTGGAGGTGACACAGGCAGGTAATATAACAAGGTAAACCTAATTCATCTGAGCCACCCAAAGGACTCTTTCTCTATTGAATAACTCTCTCCAAATGTTAGATTCTACAGTTAAAGACATCTCTCTTTAGGATAAGCCAGGCCAGAGTGACACGTTTGGGGTCTGGCCATCTGATTTTACAGGCACGGTGGAGGCTATGTCCAAAAGGGCAAGTTCTGAGGGGGCTGGGGTGGTAGGCTAATCCCCGGTTATGGAGGGCATATCTCCTAGCTAAGAATAAGTATATGTTTGGTCCAGGAAAGGGTGTCTCCCATCACATTAAACTAAAACTAATTTCAATCAATCACCCTGATTAATCATTTGGATCAAGTCTTTAGGCAGTGCAATGACCTTTTATATACAGTGAGCTCCTTGGAACAGTGAGCTCCTTGGGACACTTGGGACAGTGTCAAATGTTTTGGATCTGTACTCTGGACTTGAAATTATACAATAACTATGAGGTTGAAGTGCCGACTGTCATTAATGTAGATATATTTAGAAACATATTATATTCTTAATTACAATAAAAGTACATCCAAAATGACAATACATTATTTACCATTAATTTATATTGGGCACAAAATAATCTGAAACACAACCAAAACAAACAGCAAACGCATCCAACAAGTTTGTAGAGTCACAAGCTTGATGTAATCATTACGTGCTAGGAATATGGCACCAAATATGAAACAATCTTTACCACTTTAATACACATAAGTGAATTTGGCTCACAAGAATCTGCCGATCTGTCCTTGAGCATGACTAGCTAAATTATAAGGCCATTCAGAGAAGCACTCATGACTCCATTCTAAGCACACCAAAATAACGATCTGCTTCTATGAATTTGCCTTGTGATAACCTAACACTGTAAGGTCGTATTTTATTCTTTAGCTAATCATGTTGGCAATATAAAAAACGTTCAAATTATGCCCACCTGACCCAGATGCGTTTTCACGATACAGAAACATAGGTTCATTGTGTTCAGGACAACCCAGGGTATAACACCATGCCAGCTTGTAACTGTACATCAAACATAGTGATCATAAACGTTTATACAGTATGTTACATGAGTGTTATTATATGGAAAAGTGAAGTGCACATTTGGACTCACGGGTGTTTTGCTTGCTTGAATAATAAAAAGCATGAGCTGGTGCACACCCAAAGAAAGTTGGTAGAGGTGCTGAATAACAGCGAGCAAACTATAGGCTGTAGAAAAGTATGGAGAGTTGCACGAGCTATATACAAGCTTACAGTAATTTATTAGTTTAAAATGTTTCAGCGTCACTGTGCCTTCTTCAGGTTGTATATTACATGAGTTTAATGATATGGAAAAGTGAAGTGCACGAGTGTTTGGCTTGCTTGCATGAGATCAAAGCGGTATTTATTATAATCCTTAATGTCTTTCTATATACATTGAGTCCTCGTAATTTACAGCATTTGCTTCACTCAGACAACAAAACAAATTCAAAAGTTGCCAAATTTGCAGGAGGGATGGATCAACTTCTGTCAAAAACCCATACAGAGCTGTTAAGTGGAGACCCTGAGCTCTGACGTCATGTATAGAATGTTACTGTACAGCCACTACATGCACGTGTAAAGGGCTATGGTAAAACAAAGCAGGAAAATTAAGTAGAGTGCATTGACCGTACTGATTAGCAAAGCTTGTCAAATTGAAATGTGGGGCTCCTTTTATAATTAGCCTAAAGCAATAACAGCTTGAGCCTAAAGGTGATTCTTACCGGTATAGCGTTTTTCAGGATCAACAGCAGAAAGACAACAATGGAGAGAACTCCCACTAAGATTCCTGAGGAATAAAAAAACAAAGAACTCCTGCCAAAAAAGAAAAATATACATTATTGTTTTCTGTAGTACCACTATTCAACCTAGAATAGCTCAATCACAGGATCAATTCAGTTGTAGAACTACAGTGCCTTCGGAAAGTATTCAGAACCCTGAACTTATTCCACATTTTGTTACGTTACAGCCTTATTCTAAAATGTATAAAACAAAAATAAATCCTCATCAATCTACACACAATACCCCATAATGACAGAGCAAAAACAGATTTTTTGAAAACATAAATATCACATTTACATAAGTATTCTGACCCTTTACTCAGTACTTTGTTGAAGCACCTTTGGCAGCGATTACAGCATTGAGTCTTCTTGGGTATGACACTACAAGCTTGGCACACCTGTATTTGGGGAGTTTCTCCCATTCTTCTCTGCAGATCCTCTCAAGCTCTGTCAGGTTGGATGGGGTGCGTTGCTACACAGCTATTTTCAGGTCTCTCCAGAAATGTTTGATCGGGTTCAAGTCTGGGCTCTGGCTGGGCCAGAGACTTGTCAGAGACTTGTCCCGAAGACACTCCTGCGTTGTCTTGGCTGTGTGCTTTGAGTCGTCATCCTGTTAGAAGGTGAACCTTCACCCCCAGTCTGAGGTTCTGAGTGCTCTGGAGCAGGTTTTCATCAAGGATCTCTCTGTACTTTGCTCCGTTCATCTTTGCCTCGATCCTGACTAGTCTCCCAGTCCCTGCCGCTGAAAAACATCCCCACAGCATGATGCTGCCACCAACATGCTTCACCGTAGAGATGGTGCCAGGTTTCCTCCAGACGTGACGCTTGGCATTCAGACCAAAGAGTTCAATCTTGGTTTCATCAAACCAGAGAATCTTGTTTCTCATGGTCAGAGAGCCTTTAAGTGCCTTTTGGCATACTACAAGCAGGCTGTCGTGTGCCTTTTAGTGAGGAGTGGCTTCCATCTGGCCACTCTACCATAAAAGCCTGATTGGGGGAGTGCTGCAGAGATGGGAGAATCTTCCAGAAGGATAACCATCTCCACAGAGCAACTCTGGAGCTCTCGCAGAGTGACCATCGGGTTCTTGGTCACCACCCTGACCAAGGCCTTTCTCCCCCGATTGCTCAGTTTGGCCGGACGGCCAGCTCTAGGAAGAGTCTTGGTGGTTCCAAACTTCTTCCATTTAAGAATGATGGGGGCCACTGTGTTCTTGGGGCCCTTCAATGCTGCAAACATTTTTTGGTACCCTTCCCCAGATCTTTGCCTCAACACAATCCGGTCTCTGAGCTCTACAGACAATTTCTTCGACCTCATCAATCAATCAATCAAATTCATTTATAAAGCCCTTTTTACATCAGCCGGTGTCATAAAGTTCTACACAGAAACCCAGCCTAAAACCCCAAACAGCAAGCAATGCAGGTGTAGAAGCACAGTGGCTAGGAAAAACTCCCTAGAAAGGCCAAAACCTAGGAAGAAACCTAGAGAGGAACCAGGCTCTGAGGGGTGGCCAGTCCTCTTCTGGCTGTGCCGGATGGAGATTATAACAGTACATGGCCAAGATGTTCAAACGTTCATAGATGACCAGCAGGGTCAAATAATAATAATCACAGTGGTTGTAGAGGGTGCAACATATCAGCACCTCAGGAGTAAATGTCAGTTGGCTTTTCATAGCCGATCATTCAGAGTTAGAGACTGAAGGTGCGGTAGAGAGAGAGGGTCGAAAACAGCAGGTGCGGGACAAGGTAGCACGTCCGGTGATCAGGTCAGGGTTCCATAGCCGCAGACCGAACAGTTGAAACTGGAGCAGCAGCACGACCAGGTGGACTGGGGACAGCAAGGAGTCATCAGGCCAGGTAGTCCTGAGGCATGGTTCTAGGGCTCAGGTCCTCCGAGAGAAGAGAAAGAGACCTCATGGCATGGTTTTTGCTCTTACATGCACTGTCAACTGTAGGACCTTATATAGACAGGTGTGTGCCTTTTCAAATCATGTCCAATCAATTGAATTTACCACAGGTGGACTCAATCAAGTTGTAGAAACATCTCATGGATGATCAATGGAAACAGGATGCACCTGAGCTCAATTTTGGGTCTCATTTCAAAGGTAAATACGGCATTTCTGTTTTGCTATTTTTTGCAAACATTTCTAAAAATCTGTTTTCGCTTTGTCATGATGGGGTATTGTATGTAGATTGCTGAAGATTTGTATTTATTTCATCCATTTTAGAATAAGGCTGTAAGGTAACAAAATGTGGATAAAGTCAAGGGGTCTGAATACTTTCCGAAGGCCCTGTATATGTGGCCTACTGGATGGTTCTTCTTCTGCTACTGAAATATTCACATTTTTAAAGGAGCAGTGCATTCAAAAACGTGATTTTTCCTGTGTTTTATATATATTTACACACTATGAGGTTGGAATAATACTGAAATTGTGAAAATTATTATAACGCACTTTTAATGTAAGAGCTGTTTGAAAAGACCACCTGAAATTTCAGCTTGTTTGGCTGGGTGGGTTTTTGTTATAATTTAATAGACCAATAACTAAGAGAGCTTGCCCTCCTCTGCTAATAACAGATAGTTTTCAGGATGCACATCCCTCCCATAAGGCTCCTCCAATTAGGCCCATCTCTCAGACCACTCCCAGACAGTCCTAGCAAAATTATTGCTTCAGAAATTGCATTTAGCTGAGAAGCTATTTTTGTTCATTTTTATCACAGTAAGGTACTAAATTGTTACCCAGAAATGTTTTGATGTTGAGATAAAAATGTCTGCATTGGACCTTAAAGTCTCACACTGCATGTTTACCAGGACAATAGGATTGAGAGCTACTAAATATAACTAACACACACACAGCGTGAGAATGGTAAAACCTTACCTACACAAAGCCCCAGCAAAGTAGAAGAGGGCGAGGCCACATGCAAAGAGTCCAAATCGTATTTTATTTAACCCTGTAAGTAAAGAGTATGGCTGTTAATAATCATTCTGAACTTTAGACCAAACCGGTAGGTTAACTGCAATAACTAACAACAACAATAATAAGATAATCTCACGTTTGCCCCTGACATGTAGAGAGTGCTCAGAATTGGCCCTCGGGGTCTTCACCATGAAGCACACATCCTCCTGTTCCAGTGGGATGTCCAAGCTCTTCTCCCTGGCCACACTGGGGCTGGGAGGCCAATAGTGGTTGACCAGGCACCGGGACAACGTGAGGAAGTGGCCTGGCTCGTAGCAGTTCCTGGTCCCCTCCATGGGGTACACAATGTAGACCCCTTCTTCACCTGTCACACGCACCTTGAAGAAGAGTCAGATAGATGCATTATATGAGCAATGTTTGGTTTGTTGCTGTTACAACATAGTAACGACAACTATCATGTAATTGCAGTAACTTGGCTAATTTATTGTATGGGAGCATATAGACACACAAAAAGTGTCTCGTGTTTGGTGTACACATGTGTATCAACAGTTAATCATGAGCTGTTGTGAAGCAAGCACCCATGGTATACCTACAAGACATGTGTAGCTTTCTTACCTGAAAGGTGGACCAGATGTCTTTCCATTTGATCACTGTGCCAGAACTGTAACAGAAACATCTTGTTCCAAAATGGGTGGTGTTTTGATTTTCTTTAAGATATGTGCAGTCTGGAAGAATACAACAATAGCTTGTTAATCAGACATAGTAGCTATATTTAATGTGAAATTAGTAAGCTAGTTAGTTTACTAATGGCTAGTACGTTACCTAGCTAAAATGGTTAGTAGCTAGCTAGCTAAGTAAATTCACAAGATTATTGCTCTTCGTGGACTAGCTAATGTTAATGGATAATTTAGCTAACGTATGTAGTTGGCTAACGTTACTACTAGCAAACGTTGCTCTGAATTAATTGACAGACCAATCATACAGTAATATGGATGTTACACAAAATAAACCGACTAGTTAGCTAAATAGCCAACTAGCTAGCTACGTTACCTAAGAACAATAGTGGATAGGGGGGAAAAATACTGTCGTTAGCAAGATAGGCTAGCTAACGTCACAGTCATTACTTAGCTACAACATTCACCTGCGTCTGAAAAGCCAAGGCTTCCTTCAACTTGTACACATACGACATTTGCCAGTACAGCTAAAATGGATAAAATTGATATATCGGAGCAAAGATTCATCATTCCTAGTTGTTGTTAGCAAGCAAGCTATTGTTGTTTACTGTACTTTCAAATTCGGTGGTTACGAATTAGACCAAAGTAAACGATATTGATAAACATATCAAGTTTTTCTCTGGTGAACAAACTATCTACATGTATGTTTTTTGAATATATATTTATATGCTTTGATGTTGTTTTACAATTATTTAACAGCTAGAGCTTGCATCACGTACTTTCAGTTGTAGTTCACGCAACCGTGATTGATTGCTTTAGCCTTGATCAGTATCTGCATTGAAACTGAAAGCGTGACAAGAATGAGCGTGTTTAGGCAATTTCTGGCTAAATAATACGTGTTGCAAGAAATAATCAAGTTATTATTTTATCAATAATAACACCATTGCCTGGGATAGTTTGATAATTTCCGACTTCCGAGTACCTTTGGGTGCCCCCTGTGGTTCCCCCTCGTGGATCCTTAAGGTAGATGTGAAAGCCATTTTTTTTATTTCACCTTTATTTAACCAGGGAGGCTAGTTGAGAACAAGTTCATTTACAACTGCGAACTGGCCAAGATAAAGCAAAGCAGTGCGACACAAACAACACACAGAGTTACACATGGAATAAACAAACATGCAGTCTATAATACAATAGAAAAAAGTCTATATACAGTGTGTGCAAATGAGGTAGGATAAGGGAGGTAAGGCAATAAATGGGCCATATTGGCGAAATAATTACAATATAGCAATTAAACACTGGAGTGATAGATGTCCAGAAGATGAGTGTGCAGGTAGAGATACTAGGGTGCAAAGGAGCAAAAATAAATAACAGTATGGGGGATGAGGTAGTTGGATGGGCTATTTACAGATGGGCTATGTACAGGTGCAGTGATCTGTGATCTGTGAGCTGCTCTGACAGCTGGTGCTTAAAGTTAGTGAGGGAGATATGACCCTCCAGCTTCAGTGATTTTTGAAGTTCGTCCCTGTCATTGGCAGCAGAGAACTTGAAGGAAAGGCGGCCAAAACTTGAAGGAAAGGCGGCTTTGGGGGTGATCAGTGAGATATACCTGCTGGAGCGCATGCTACGGGTGGGTGCTGTTATGGTGACCAGTGAGCTGAGATAAGGCGGGGCTTTACCTAGCAAAGACTAATAGATGACCTGGAGCCAGTGGGTTTGGCGACGAATATGAAGCGAGGGCCAGCCAACGAGAGCATACAGGTTGCAGTGGTGGGTAGTATATGGGACTTTGGTGACAAAACGGATGTCACTGTGATAGACTGCATCCAATTTGCTGAGTAGAGTGTTGGAGGCTATTTGGTAAATGACGTCAAGGAATGGTAGGTTGGTCAGTTTTACGAGGGTATGTTTGGCAGCATGAGTGAAAGATGCTTTGTTGTGAAATAGGAAGCCGATTCTAGATTTAATTTTGGATTGGAGATGCTTAATGTGAGTCTGGAAGGAGAGTTTACAGTCTAACCAGACACCTAGGTATATTCTAAGTCAGAACCGTCCAGAGTAGTGATGCTGGACGGGCGGGCAAGTGTGGTCAGCGATCGGTTGAAGAGCATGCATTTAGTTTTACTTGCATTTAAGAGCAGTTGGAGGCCACGGAAGCAGTGTTGTATGGCGTTGAAGCTTGTCTGGAGGTTAGTTTACACAGTGTCCAAAGAAGGGCCAGAAGTATACAAAATGGTGTCGTCTGCGTAGAGGTGGATCAGAGAATCACCAGCAGCAAGAGCGAAATCATTGATGTATACAGAGAAAAGAGTCGGCCCGAGAATTGAACCCTGTGGCACCCCCGTAGAGACTGCCAGAGTTCCGGACAACAGGCCCTCCGATTTGACACACTGAACTTTGTCTGAGAAGTAGTTGGTGAACCAGGCGAGGCATTTGAGAAACCAAGGCTGTTGAGTCTGCCGATAAGAATGTGGTGATTGACAGAGTCGAAATCCTTGGCCAGGTCAATGAATACAGCTGCACAGTATTGTCTCTTATTGATGGCGGTTATGATATCGTTTAGGACCTAGAGCATGGCTGAGGTTCACCCATGACCAGCTCGGAAACCAGATTGCATAGCGGAGAAGGTACGGTGGGATTCGAAATGGTCGGTGATCTGTTTGTTCACTTGGCTTTCGAAGACCTTAGAAAGGCAGGGTAGGATAGATATAGGTCTGTAGCAATTTGGGTCTAGAGTGTCTCCCCCTTTGAAGAGGGGGATGACCGCAGCAGCTTTCCAATCTTTGGGCTCTCAGACGATACAAAAGAGAGGTTGATCAGGCTAGTAATGGTGGTTGCAACAATTTCTGCGGTTAATTTTAGAAAGAGAGGGTCCAGATTGTCTAGCCCGGCTGATTTGTAGGGGTCCGGCATCCAATCAAGGCTTAGATGCCACGTTCATCAGCGGCTGTGCTGTGGACCTGAATCTACCTGAACCTACAGTAAGTGTTTAATTGTTGCATTAAAACAATACTTCCTATAAATCCTTTGAACCAACAACAAAGGTGTAGAATTCAGTAAAATTGCAATTAATAGGCTTCCGCACTGCACTGACTGCACTGTACCATGTTAGAGTCCCCATTTTTTTGTATGAATGAAAAGAAGAGTTCTATCAGACACTCATTGATTGATTACGTTTATTATTGACTAATTACTGTGGAAAATTATAGCTTAGCTATTATAGATATTTTCATAAAAGGCTTGGCAGGAAACAGGAGGCACACATTAACATGATAGTTTTTTAAAAATTTAACACATCCAAAATTGAATAAAATCCTATCAATGTGAGTCTGGAAGAGAGCTGAGTAGCCTATAGGTCAGGGATCAACTAGATTCAGCCGGGGGCCGATTTTCTTCTTGAGTGGATGGTCAGGAGGCCATAACATAATTACAAATAATTTGTAGACTTACAAATTGACCGCAAGAAGCCCAAACATAATAGACTAAAACATAATCATTTCAAACCTTGCTTACATTTGTATATGATCACGTGTCTTCCTATGTGTGAGAATACTTGGGAACAAATTTCTTAAAATAAAATCACTTAGTGCTCATATCCTAGTGTTTTTACAGTCTTTTATGTCTAACAATAAAAATAATAATAATTATTATTATATTTTGGGGCCAGATGGTTGGTCGTTATGATGGGGAATTTGAGACAAAATATCTAAAGGATTGTACTATTAAACAGACTTTCCAAACGTGGGTCTGTTGTAGACACACTTCCTCTTAGTATATGTCACGTCAAAATAAAAGTCCTCCACAAGATATTAATTTGTGGTCCACATACGGCGCACGTGCAGGACTTTTATTTTGACATGAGGTAAGTAAAGAGGAAGTGGGTCTACAATAGACCCACGTTTGGAAAGTCTGTATAATAATACAATCCTTTAGAAATGTCTAAAAATGTCCTCTGTCATAATGACCAACCGTCCAGCTCACCGGCACATTAAATTGAAACGGAATTGTATTTATCGTCTGGCTTCCCACGGGCTGTTTTTGTGCAACCCAATACAATTGAAAGCAACACTGGTGTATTTAAATACACCCATATTGCTAAAAGCACCTAAGTAGCCTACTATGGTTCACAACATTGAAATATAAGCTGCTGGAGATGGAAAGTCTCTCCACCTCCCACCTCCCACATACTCAAGGATGGGCACAGACAGACAAGGAAAGAGGGAATATGCAACAAAAAAAAGCCCAAAAAACTTAAAAGCGGGCCAGATGAGAATGTCATTTTTGTTGCTGTTTCTGCGCCCTTTGAAAATGGAAGGGGGATTTTTGTGGTGGGCGGACGCACACAGCAGGCAGCACGCGGCGGCTTTTTCATTTCTCTAGGATGCTGAGGCGACGGTGGCGGCTTTTCCTGACAGGCACGCCCACGCTGGGCTGAGGGCTTACTGTCACATATGCTGCCTGGCTTGCTGCTGCCTGCCTCCCCAAGTTATGCTAATACCACTGTTTGTTTTTCAGACACTCATCCCCCCTTTCTCTTCCTCCTCCTCCTCCCCTCAGTCTCTAAGTAAACATTCTTAGTTACCCACCCCTCTCCACCCCCAAAAGATTATTTCTGAATTCACTATGGTCTGAAAACGGATCAGTTTGCTCTGAGATTGTACTGTACCATTTCTCCTAGTGAAGAAGCAGGCCTATTCACAGTCTCATTGTGCTGATGTTCCTCTATCTCAAATCAAATAAAAGTTGATTGGACATGTGCACATGTTACAGTGAAATGCTTGCTTGTTGTCTTGGTAAGCAACGCCAGTGTATATTTGGCCTTGTGTTTTAAATTCTTCTTCTGCGGAAAGGTGAATTTGTCTCCCAGTGTCTGTTGGAAAGCAGACTAAAACAGGTTTTCATCTCCGACTTTGCCTGTGCTTAGCTCTATTCCATTCCACCGATGACAAGCATGACATGATGCAGTCACCACCATGCTTAAAAATATGAAGAATGGTACTCAGGGATGTTTTGTGTTGGATTTGCCCCAAACATAACGCTTTGCATTCAGAACATTAAGTTGATTTCTTTGCCACATTTCTTGTAGTTTTACTTTGGTGCCTTATTTGCAAACATGATCCATGTTTTGGAATAGTTTTATTCTGTACAGGCTTCCTTATTTTCACGCCGTCATTTAGGTTAGTATTGTGGAGTAACGACAATGTTGTTGATCCATCCTCAGTTTTCTTCTATCACAGCCATTAAACTCTGTAGCTGTTTTAAAGTCACCATTGGCCTCATAATGAAATCCCTGAAAGGTTTCCTCCCTCTCCGGCAACTGAGTTAGGAATGACGCCTGTATCTTTGTAGTGACTGGGTGTATTGATACACCATCCAAAGTTGAATTAATAACTTCAAAATGCTCAAAGGGAGATTCAATGTCTGCTTTTTTACATTTTTACCCATCTACCAATAGGTGCCCTTCTTTGAGAGGCATTGGAAAACCTTCCTGGTCTTTGTGGTTGAATCTGTGACTGAAATTCACTGCTGGACTGAGAGACCTTACAGATAATTGTATGTGTGGAGTACAAAGATGAGGTACTGTAGTCATTAAAAAAAAATCATGTTAAACACTATTATTGCACACAGAGAGAGTCCATGCAACTTATTATGTGACTTGTTAAACACATTTTTACTCCTGAACTTATTTAGGCTTGCCATAACAAAAGGGTTTAATACTTATTTACTCAAGACATTTCAGCTTTTAATCTTCAACTAATTTGTAAAAATGTCTAAAAACACAATTTCCCTTTGACATTATAAGGTACAAAATCTCAATTTAATCTATTTTAAATTCAGGCTATAACACAACAAAATGTGGAAAGAGTCAAGTGGTGTGAATACTTTCTGAAGGCACTGTATATGGCCATTTTTTATATATAGGGTAAAGTTCATAATTTCATAACGAGGAAAGCAATCACTTTTGCAATGCGCACTGCATAGCCGAAGCAAGAGGAGAAGAAAATATGCTATTGGTGTGTCCTTAGACCATGGCCCAACGCTCTAACCATTAGGCTACCTGCTGCCCCATTTATAAAAAATAAAAAAAATAGTTTGGGTCACTGGCCCATATATACAATAGCCCATAATGTCAAGTGGAAATATGTCTTTTGAAATGTTTACGAATTAATTTAAAAAAGAAAAGCTGAAATGTCTTCAGTCAATAAGTATTCAACCGCTTTGTTATGGCAAGCCTAAATAAATTCAGGAATTTTTTTTGCTTAACAAGTCACATTAGCTGCATAAACTCACACTGTGTGCAATAACAGTGTTTAACTTGATTTATGAATGACTACCTCAACTCTGTATCCCACATATACAATTATTTGTAAGGTTCCTCAGTCGAACAGTGAATTTCAAACACAGATTCAATCACAAAGACCAGGGAGGTTTTCCAATACCACACAAAGAAGGGCACCTATTGGTAGATGGGTAAAAATAGAGAGTAATTAGCATCTCTGAACATAATTTGCAAACCAAGTAAGTTTGCACCAATTTTACATGTAGAATCGTGTGAAAAATGTCTGCAATCAGAAGTCTACAGCGGGTGGTCCCTAAACCACAGCATGCTGAACAATTAGCAGACAAACACTAGTTCCACATTCGGTGCGATGTGTGCAAGCCTTAAAAGAGGTTGTGTCTGGAGTAGTAGAGGGGTTCTTTAGAAGCAGTGAGAAGCTTAGTGTCCGCTTTGATCAGTAGGCCACACGCCCACGCCTGCACCAGTTTGGAGGGCGGTGGGGGCCTGGTGGGACTAATCATCTGTAGAGGGTGAAGAGTGAGTGTGTGTGTCTTCTTTAGTATGTGGGAGGACTGTTCCCCATTACCCTTCCATTAATGAAGAGGTGGTATTGTCAAACTACATTCCCACTCTGCCCTTAAACTAATACTCAATCGAATCTGCCTATCCCAAGAATAGTTGATTATTTCTTGTCTTAGTTCAAGGGGTCCTGAAAAGGTCTATCAAGTTAATCAAATAGGCTAGACAGCTAAGGGAGGCGATAAGCCCAAGCGATAAGCATTTACAGTTCAGCAGGCATCCTCAGAGCCTGGCGCCTATGCTCCTTGACTCTTTTTCCAACTTTCTACAGTACCAGTCAAAAGTTTGGACACACCTACTCATTCCAGAATTTCTTTATTTTGACTATTTTCTACATTGTAGAATAATAGTGAAGACATAAAAACTATGACATTACACATGGAATCATGTAGTAACCAAAAAAGTGAGATTCTCCAAAGTACCCACCCTTTGCCTTGATGACAGCTTTGCACACTCTTGGCATTCTCTCAACCAGCTTCATGAGGTAGTCATCTGGAATGCATTTCAATTAACAGGTGTGCCTTGTTAAAAGTCCATTTGTGAAAATTATTTCCTTCTGAATGCATTTGAGCCAATCAGTTGTGTTGTGACAATGTGGTGTTGGTATACAGAAGATAGCCCTATTTGGTAAAAGACCAAGTCTATATTATGGCAAGAACAGCTCAAATAAGCAAAGAGAAACAACAGTCCATCATTACTTCAAGACATGAAGGTCAGTCATTACGAAACATTTCAAGAACTTTGAAAGTTTCTTCAAGTGCAGTTGCAAAAACCATCAAGCACTATGATGAAACTGGCTCTCATGAGGACCGCCAAAGGAAAGGAAGACCCAGAGTTACGTCTGCTGCAGAGGACAAGCCCTTTAGAATAACTGCACCTCAGATTGCAGCCCAAATAAATGCTTCACAGAGTTCAAGTAACAGACACATCTCAACATCAGCTGTTCAGAGGAGACTGCGTGAATCAGACCTTCATGGTCGAATTCCAAAGAAACCACTACCAACTAGCTTGGGACAAGACACCTGAGCAATGGACATTAGACCGGTGGAAATTTTCTTTTTCTCCTAACATATTGCACAAGTTGACAGCAGGTATTTACTTAAAAAGTAGCTACAAATATAGCTACGGTATATACCAGTGGAGGCTCCTCAGAGGAGGATGGGGAGAACCATCCTTTTTAGGTAAAACTATTCTAAATATATTCACATTACCAAATAATTGATTAAAACACACTGTTTTGTAAAGAGGGTCTACAGTAGCCTCAGCAGCACTCTGTAGGCTAGCACCATGGTGTAGCCGGAGAACAGCAAGCTTCTGTCCTCCTCTTGGTACATTGACTTCAATACAAAACCTAGGAGGCGCATGGTTCTCACCCCCTTCCATAGACTTACACGGTAATTATGACAACTTCCGGAGGATGTCCTCCAACCTATCAGAGCTCTTACAGCATGCACTGACATGTTGTCCACCCAATCAATATATCAGAGAATGATTCTAGTACTGAAAGCATAAGCTACAGCTAGCTAGCACTGCAGTGCATACAATGTGGTGAGTAGTTGACTCAAAGAGAGAGAAAGACATTACGTTTTGAACAAATTAATTTCTTCCAAAGAGAGAGAGTGGGAGAGAGAGAGAGAGAGACAGACAGACAGACCTAGCTAGAGTTAGATCGATACAGCTAGCTAGAGCTAGATAGATAGTTTGATAGATACATCTAGCTAGATAGATACAGCTAGATAGATAGCTAGATATATACAGCTAGCTAGACAGCTAGGTAGATAGATACAGCTAGCTAGATAGCTAGGTAGATAGATACAACTAGCAAGATAGCTAGGTAGATAGATACAACTAGCAAGATAGCTAGGTAGATAGATACAACTAGCTAGGTAGATAGATACAACTAGCTAGATAGATAGATAGATAGATAGATAGATAGATAGATAGATAGATAGATAGATAGATAGATAGATAGATAGATAGATAGATAGATACAGCTAGCTAGATAGCTAGATAGATATATACAGTTAGCTAGTATATATATGTTGACTATGTCATGACAACGATGTAGGCTGTATATAGTGGTTATAGCGATCATGATATAGTATGAAGGTTTGGCTCTGAAAGGTTTTTCCGCCTAGTCACAGACAGCTGATGTGTTGTGCACTGAAGTCCACAAGTAAATGGAAAAGGTGAGCGGAGGAGAGCACGCAGTTAGTTGCGAGAAGGAATTATATATACAACGAGCAAAATGATCATGCTGTTTTTATGTGGCTGCTATGAAAGTGAACTGTGTTTGCTTGTGATCAGGGATGTATTCGTTCCGCCGATTCTGTTGAAAAACATTGCTTAAATGGAAGCAAACGGAAAGAAACAGGGATAAAATACCTGAATTTGTCCAATAGAAATTCACATTTGCAACTGTTGGACTAATGATTACTCCCTAAATCAGCTAGATGCAGGCAAGAGTGTGCAAGGCGGTATTGAATGTGTCACTGTCTGTCACCTTGATTACTCAAAATTCTCTACATTGTAAACTTTCATTCATAGGCTAGGTTGTAGCAACCTCATAATGGGTACAGGAGAAATTCAAGTTTCATGTGGTAGCCCAAAACTATCAATGTAACATTGAGCTGGGTAATATAAATAAGGCCATGGTCATGAAAAAAATAAAAAACATCCTCCCACGGCACTGACCGGCACTAGTATATATGGATTACCGCCCAAGCCTAGTAAATGTGCACGTGTTATGCTATGTGTGTGTATATGTACTGCGGGGTGGTGTGGTCGTTAGCCTGTGTAGGCATTGTGTCAGCTGTAACCTTGAGTTTGTGTGTGTACGTGGAAATGTGCACGTGTAATTCTGTGTGTGTGTACGCACTGCGTGGGTGTGTGCATGTATGTGCATGCATGAGCGTGCTTGAGTGTTCTTGAGGATCTCTATTCACAGGCAAGTCCATGTCTCCTGAAGTTCTTTGACAGGCAAGAGTTTGCTCTTGGCAGAAGTCCAACACCACTAAAAACTTCACTCCTGTCCTTCTCTCCTCAACCCCGACAACCCCTAACAACATAGAATCATAAAGTCCAGTTGTTATTATTATTATTATCATTATTAATCATTAGTGGAATTACAGAGCTTTGAATGTGTGTGAATGCGTGATGTCGTGTGATCACGTGATGTAATGTGAAGCTAATGTGATAACATGTGAAGCGCCATGTGAAGCAAAATATGATACCATGAAACTACACGTGACAACATTTGAGCACATGTGAAAACCCAGGTTTCAAATGTAATTTAGAATATTTTACTGTGAAAGGCATAATTGACATTAATCATGGTCCTCTGCAGGTTTTGTCTTGTTCCCAGTTTGTTCCAGGGATGACCCCAAGGACGTTGTGTCACGGTCCACTGGAGTTTTTTGTCTGATTGCAGTGAAAATACAATAAATCTACAACCAGTTACTGTATTTAAACAGCTAAATCAAATCAAAGTTAATGGGCAGCATGCTGATTTCTTGGGACCTCACTTAGGATTTGAACACACACCCTTTTTATCTGAAGTTCCTGCTGCGCCACCAGGTCTGTGGACATAATGGCGATAGGAAAGAATACATTTCTGTACTTTGCCTAACGTTGCAGTAAAAATAAAGTAAACATATACAATCAACTTGAAGGTATTTTTTTCTGTAAACTTACAGTATGTTGCTGTATTCTGATTTCAATTAGTGTAAAAAATATTTTTACATTTTGTACTGTGACCAAACTGGGACTCTGAGCCTTACATGGGGTTTGAACGCATAACCTCTTGGTCGCTAGCAACCTGAAATTTCCTGCTACAGTGCAGCTATACCACCTGATCTGGGAGTGTGATAGCAATATGGACAGAAACTTATTGGCAAGATTGCATTTCTGCACTTTGCTTAAAGCTGCCCAGAATCAAGTAAATAACTGTCCAATTATCACCACCCATCCTAGGAGGACAGGAAGTACCAGTGGTAACAACAACCAAGCATATGTTTTACCCCTAATTTCATGACATTCAATTGGTAGTTGCAGTCTTGTCCCATCACTGTAACTCCTTACAGACTCAGGAGAGGCAAAGGTGGAGCACCATGCATGCTCTGAAACACAATCCTGCCAAGCCACACTGCTCACTTAAACCAGCCACACCAATGTGTCAGAGGAAATACCATCCAGCTGGTGACCACAGTCAGCTTGTAGGCACCCAGCCCACCACAAGGAGTCAATAGAGCACATGGACAAGGAAATCCCAGCTGGACAAACTCTCCCCTAACCCAGACGATGCTGTGCCAATTGTGCACTGCCTCATGGGTCTCCTGGTCACAGCCAGCTGTGACACAGCCAGGGATCAAATCCTGGTGTGTAGTGACACCTCAAGCGCTGCGATACAGTGCCTTAGACCACTGTGCCACTCAGGAAGCCCTAGTATGTTGGTTCAGTGGTGACACATGCGGAGCAGTCAGTGAGGAAGGCCTCAAAGCGCCTGTACGTTTTGACTGTTCTTGCCAGAAATGACCTACCCACTGAAGTTCTGGTCACAGTATACACTACACTGGTCAGGCCTTGTCTGGAATATGGTGGAGTGCTGTTAGTTGGATGCAGCAACAAAGCAGCAGTCCCAACTAGACAGGGTGCAGAGGAGGGCCTTGATCATCTCCAGAGGTGGAGCAGTCCAACCACAGCTCCCGTCACTGCAGAGCAGGCGAGAGCAGGCTGCAGTGCACCTGGTGAAGAACATGCAGACTCTTGACCACCCACTGAATGACCTGCTCCCTCGAAAAATAAGTACAGTAATTGCACCACCAGGCTCCTGAGAAACAGCTATGAACTGTCCTTTATAACTGCCCGTACGAACCAATTTAGAAACGCCACTCTACCCACTGTTGTCAGAGCTCTAGTTCTTAAATGTTTTCCCCCTAAAATTCTCGTTTTAACAATCACACTTTAACATTTCAATGTCCTTCATGAAAAATGTCCTGTAATTGTCCTGTATTATGTGTTATGTATTTTAAATGAGTGTTTTGCAATTCTTAGTAATGTAAATTTGGCATTTCTTCAGTTTTATCTGTGAGCAAGAGTAAGTAAACTCAAACATCAATGTTAAACTAGCCGTGCTCAAGGACACTTGTCACACATTAATTCTTTAGGGATTTGAACTTGTGACCTCTTGGTTGGGAGTGCTATCACGTTCATACTTATTCGTTAGGAATGTGTATCTTTCCCTTTCAAACCATTTGATACTATCTAGAAACATGGCCTCCAGTGGCAGTCAGTGCTGTTTAATATAAGGGAGGACAAATACTTTTTCTTCATGAGCATGGCCTTATTTCTATTACAACATAATGGATGACTGTCATTCATATTCCATTCACACAGCTCTATGTAACATCAGTAGGTTTAGGTTACTACATGATACTCAAATTTTTCCTATACCCATCATGAGGTTGCTACAACCTAGCCTATGAATGAAAGTTTACTTCGTACAGTACCAGTCAAATGTTTGGATACACCTACTCATTCCAGGGTTTTCCTTTAATTTACTATTTTCTACATTGTAGAATAATAGTGAAGACAGAAAAACTATGAAATAACACATATGGAATCACGTAGTAACCAAAAAAGTGTTAAATCAAAATATATTTTAGATTCTTCAAAGTAGCCACCCTTTGCCTTGATGACAGCTTTGCACACTCTTGGCATTCTCTCAACCAGCTTCACCTGGAATGCTTTTCCAACAGTCTTGAAGGAGTTTCCACAAATGCTGAGCACTTGTTGGCTGCTTTTCCTTCACTCTGCTGTCCAAGTCATCCCAAACCATCTCAATTGCGTTGAGGTCTGGTGATTGTGGAGGCCAGGTCATCTGGTTCAGCAATCCATCACTCTCCTTCTTGGTCAAATAGCCCTTTCACAGTCTGGAGGTGTGATGGCTCATTGTCCTGTTGAAAAACAAAATGATAGTCCCACTAAGCGCAAACCAGATGGGATGGCATTTCGCTGCAGCCATGCTGGTTAAGTGTGCCTTGAATTCTAAATAAATCACTGACATTGTCACCAGCAAAGCACCCCGACACCATCACACCTCCTCCATACTTCACGGTGGAAACCACACATGCAGAGATCATCCGTTCACGTCTCACAAAGACACGGCGGTTGGAACCTAAAATCTCAAATTTGGACTCAGATAAAAGGACAGATTTCCACCGATCTAATGTCCATTGCTCGTGTTTCTTGGCCCAAGCAAGTCTCTTTTTATTATTGGTGTTCTTTAGTAGTGGCTTCTTTGCAGCAATTCAACCATGAAGGCCAGTTGTTGTTGAGATGTGTCTGTTACTTGAACTCTGTGAAGCATTTATATGGGCTGCAATTTCTGAGGCTGGTAAACTCTAATGAAGCCTAGTAATACTTAAGTATCAAAAGTAAATCTAATTACTAAAATATACTTAAGTATCAAAAGTAAAAGTAGAAATAATTTCAAATTCCTTATATTAAGCAAACCAGACAGCAATATTGTCTTGTTTTCTTCATTTACGGATAGCCAGAGGCACACTCCAACATTCAGACATAATTTACAATGAAGCATGTGTGTTTAGTGAGTCTGCCAGATCAGAAGCAGTAGGGATGACCAGGGATGTTCTGTTGATAAGTGCGTGAATAGGACCATTTTCCTGCTAAGCATTCAAAATATAACGAGTACTGTTGGGTGTCAAGGAAAATGTATGGAGTACAAAGTATAATATTTTCATAAGAAATGTAGTGAAGTTGAAGTAAAAGTAGTCAAAAATATAAATAGTAAAGTAATGTACAAAGAAACGAATTAAGTAGTACTTTAAAGTAGTTTAACTTTAGTACTTTACACCACTGAATGTAGGACTACATTGAACACCACACATTGGCTGCTACTGTAGGCTGAATAATATAACAGTTATTTACATGTTAAAATGTTATGGGATGTGTTTTCCTCCATTAGTTTTGATGGTAGGCCACTCTGGTACGCCTACATTATGTTCAAATGGCCACAGCAGCCTACTTGGCCACTGTTTCAAAGCCGGTACAGCATTAGTGTTCACAGTAAATGCATGCTGGAAGTTGCACAGAATTTTCACAACATTCAAAGTTTGTGCTCAGCAGACCTGAAGTTTGCTCAATGGCCAAAAAAAAATTAAGGGAACATTGCTCAGCACCCCTACTTCCCGCAGCTATGCAGATGAGAGTTTTCTTATCTAGCTTTCTTTTATTCTGGTAAAACACAATTTTCAACAGCGCATAGATAACAATAACCTAGCAAATTACATAGGTTCACTCAACTAATAAAGCCTAATATTGGCTGCCTTCCTCGCATTGGTCAGCATGAAGCTGGGTACAGTGTGCGGTTTGACTAGGCTACGGATATTCCCTGGGGTTGTTCAGCATGCAAAATGACTTGTAGATCACTGTCAACACAGTTACATGCTTAGTTCGACACTGAAGGAGATGACACATCAGTTGTCATAAAAGATGAGGTATTTTTGGAAGTTAGAAAGAAAATATTTTTATTTGCCGATTCATAACGTTTTAATCGATTTTCAGACCGATGCATGCTACATTTGGATTGGTTTGGGGTACCCGGACCTATGCAGTCTTATCTTAAACATTTGAATCGGGGACAGATGTGTATCGGTGAATTGTTACATCCCTGTTATTCATTCTATATTCTAAAAAAAGATGTGTATGGTTAGGGTACAGTGCTGCTACCTGGGGTACAAAAAGGTACAAAGGTACACTTCACAGGTGTAGGAGCTCACATGGTACAGTCTTCAAAAGTCTTTAGGAATGGCAGCAGTCTTTAAAAAATGTGGGAATTGAATTAGAATGAAGACTGCCTGAATTGGAATTGAATTGGAATTGTAAAAGAAAATCATTCCTGGAATGCAATTGGAATTGAACATGAACCATCCTTGTAATGGAATTGGAATTTAAATTGAAAAGTCTGAATTTGAATTGGAATTGGAAAATAAAAACATCCTTGGAATAGAATTTGAAAAATTGAATTGTATTATAATTGTGCAAATTGCAGTTACTGGAGTTAATGCATTTAACATTGAAATTGAATGCAAACTTTGTTTTGAATCAATAATTATGTACATTGAGGTATATACTCACATTTTTGTTGTGAAAACATTAGAATGTTTTCTAATGAGGAGTTGACGTGCAATATATTTCCAGTTAGGTTATTTTGGTCAAGTTAAAGTGATAGTTCACCAAAATTACATATTGGTTTCCTTACCCTTAAGCAGTCGGTGAACTATGGCATTGTCGTTTTGTAATTTGTGTGAACTATCCCTTAAGGATGCCTTTTTATATGGAGGAAGAATTTTTATTCCACTGAGTATTGTTCACTCAATTATTCTACGTGTCACGACTTCCGCCGAAGTCGGCTCCTCTCCTTGTTCGGGCGGCGTTCGGCGATCGACATCACCGGCTTTCTAGCCATCGCCGCTCCATTTTTCATATATCCATTTGTCTTGTCTTGTTCCATACACACCTGGTTTTCATTTCCCCAATCAATCTACTTGCATTTAACCCTCTGTTTCCCATCATGTTTTGTGTGTAATTGTTTCATGTTATTGTGGTCTTTTATTACGAGCTTTACTTTTGTTATGTTCCGTGTTTTGAGCGAGTTTGATTTATGTAGTGCTCTCGTTTTTGGAACTAAAATAAGTGTGCCTGTTTACATCACTCTACTCTCCTGCACCTGACTTCGCCTCTAATACACCCGTTGACACTGCATTGCTTTATAATTCTACAACATTTGCCATTTAGCAGACACTTGAATCCAAAGCAATTTACAGTCATGCATACATTTTTTTTTTTACATAAAGGTGATCCCAGGAAGCAAATCCAATATCCTAGCTTTGCAAGAGTCATGTTCTACCACCTGAGCTACAGAGGACTACAACAAGTTATCTACTTAGCAGTCAGACATTGAATATTCACTTTCTCTGAACCAGCTGTCATTAAGCTACTGGAAAATGCACAGTAATCTCTTAACCGTGCACCGCTTAATTTTCACAAAGAGTACAGATCTGACTATGTCAATATGGGTGCTCAAGCTTCATCAACATAACGATAAAACCACCTAAACTGGTACAGCATTTCCTCTGCCCAGAAGGCCAGCATCCCGGAGTTACTGCACTTTGAAAAGTAGCTGGGGGCATTGTGCTGGTGGGGTTCATTAGCATATTTGGGGGCCTGATCTAAATTATGTTGTATTTGTGCCAACTGTTAGTTGTCTATGTGTTTTTTTGCCCATCTTTTCTTTTTATTGGCCAGTCTGAGATATGGCTTTTTCTTTGCAACTCTGCAGTGAAGGCCAGCATTCTCTTCACTCTTGACGTTGAGACTGGTGTTTCGAGAGTACTATTTAATTAATCTGCCAGTTGAGGACTTGTGAGGCGTCTGTTCTCAAACTAGACACTCTAATGTACTTGTCCTCTTGCTCAGTTATGCACCGGGGCCTCCCACTACTCTTTCAATTTTTGTTAGAGCCAGTTCGCGCTGTTCTGTGAAGGGAGTAGTACACAGCGTTGTATCGGATCTTCAGTTTCTTGGCAATTTCTCGCTTGGAATATCCTTAATTTCTCAGAACAAGAATATACTGATGAGTTTCAGAAGAAAGTTATTTGTTTCTGGCCATTTTGAGCCTGTAATCGAACCCACAAATGCTGATGCTCCAGATACTCAACTAAACTAAAGAAGGCCAGTTTTATTGCTTCTTTAATCAGAACAACAGTTTTCAGCTGTGCTAATGTAACGGATGTGAAATGGCTATCTAGTTAGCGGTGGTGTGCGCTAATAGCCTTTCAATCGGTGACGTCACTTGCTCTGAGACCTTGAAGTAGTGGTTCCCCTTGCTCTGCAAGAGCCACGGCTTTTGTGGAGCGATGGGTAACGATGCTTCGTGGGTGACTGTTGTTGATGTGTGCAGAGGGTCCCTGGTTCGCGCCCGGCGAGGGGACGGACGTAAAGTTAAACTGTTACATTGATGCTGTTGACCCGGATCACTGGTTGCTGCGGAAAAGGAGGAGGTCGAAAGGGGGTGAGTGTAACGGATGTGAAATGGTTAGCTAGTTAGCGGTGGTGCGCGCTAATATCCTTTCAATTGGTGACGTCACTTGCTCTGAGACCTTGAAGTAGTGGTTCCCCTTGCTTTGCAAGAGCCGCGGCCTTTGTGGAGCGATTGGTAACGATACTTTGTGGGTGACTGTTGTTGATGTGTGCAGAGGATCCCTGGTTCGCGCCCGGCGAGGGGATGGACGTATGGTTATACTGTTACACTAACATAATTGCAAAAGGGTTTTCTAATGATCAATTAGCCTTTTAAAATGATAAACTTGGATTAGCTAACACAGCATGCCATTGGAACACAGGTGGGATGGTTGCTCATAATGGGCCTATGTATGTAGATATTCCATAAAAAATCAGCCGCTTCCAGCTACAATAGTCATTTACAACATTAACAATGTCTACACTGAATTTCTGATCAATTTAATGTTATTTTAATGGACAAAACATCTGCTTTTCTTTGAAAAACAAGGACATTTCTAAGTGACCCCAAACTTTTGAACGGTAGTGTAGTTCATTTTTGTTTATTTACTGACAAAATATAGTTCAGCTGTGGAAAAAAACTAAAGTTGTTTCCACTTTTATCACCGCAACTCAGTAGCCGGTAACTTACTATATAATTACTGGATTTTTTTTTTACAGAGTGTGCCACAAGAGCATCTAAAGTATCCTATACGTTTAAATGCATTTGCAAATGAGGCATGCCAAGTTAATTTGCAGGACGCGCCAAAAAGTACCCGAGTGCATTGCGATTGACTGTAAATATATAGCAAAACACTAATACAGTGTCATATTACTGTAGAAATTTACCGTATGACTGTAAAATTGACCACAAAATTAATAGCAATGGCTAACAGTATTTTCTGTGTAGTTGTAACAGCAATGGCAATTTGAAGTTTTCTGTGTAGTTGTCTAATATTGATGAGGCATATTATGCTGTTTTGTTGTTACTCTGAATAAATACAATAGTTTTTCTTGAGTTTATTTTTTAGCAAAGCTGAATACAGCTGCACAAATACGAATACAGGTGTACGAATACAGTGTAGGAATACAGGTAAATTCAGTTACTGACACAGACATAGTGGTGTAGCAGGCTGATTGAAATGTTGTGAACCAAGAGGTTGTGAGTTCAAATCCCAGGTAAAGAACATTTTTCTTTATTTTTCTATTTCTTAAACTTTACTTTTTACTCCTTTTTCGTGATATCCAATTTGTAGTCCCATCGCTGAAACTCCCGTACGGACTCGGGAGAGGCAAAGGTTAAGAGCCATGCGTCCCCCGAAACACAACCCTGCCAAGCCGCACTGCTTCTTGACGCACTGCTCGCTTAACCTGGAGCCAGCCGCACCAATGTGCTGGGAGGAAACATCATACAACTGGCAACCATGTCAGAGTGCATGCGCCCGGTCCGCCACAGGAGTCACTAGAGCGCGATGGGACAAGGACATCCTGGCCAGCCAAACCCTCCCCCAACCTGGGTCAATTTTGCACTGCCTCATGGGTCTCCCAATCATGGCCGGCTGCGACACAGCTGGGATCGAAACCAGATCTGTAGTGACGCATCAAGCACTGCGATGCCTTAGACTGGTGCACCACTCGGGAGGCAGGTAAAGACATGTTTAATAATAATTACTGTATAAATAAACATACACATGTAGTGTCAAAGTGTGTCAAATATGCAAGTTGAAAACACTATGTTAAAAGCACTGTGTGTATCATAATGACTTTTGGTTAACATGACATAACCTATGGAATTTTATGTCATTACGCTAAAATCCACACTTGAAACTTCATGTGAAATATCAACACGTGAAGTGTTCCAAAAAAACATGGTTTTACATGATTTCACATTTCAAATAGTGTGATTTTCCACGTGAAATCATGTAATTTTTCCATAAGGGTATAGATTTCAATACATGTTCCTTGTCCCCAAAGGGCAATTTGTTAGCAATTTTCTTTGTAGCAGCCTCAATACGTCGGGTCATGGACTCTACAAGTTGTCGAAATTCCACAGGGATGCTTGCCCATGTTGACTCCAATGCTTCCCACGGTTGTGCCAAGTTGGCTGGATGTCCTTTGGTGGTGGAACATTCTTGATACACACAGGAGACTGTTGAGTGTAAAAAACCCAGCAGCGTTGCAGTTCTTAACACATTGAAACCGATGCGCCTGGCACCAACTACCATACCCTGTTCAAAGGCACTTCAAAATATTTTGTCTTTCCTATCCAACCTCTGAATGGTACAAATACACAATCCATGTCGCAATTGTCTTAAGGCTTGAAAATCATTATTTAAACTGCCTCCTCCCCTTAATCTGATTGAAGTGAATTTAACAAGTGACATCGATAGCCTAGTGGTTAGCGTGTTGGACTAGTAACTGAAAGGTTGCAAGATCGAATTCCCGAGCTGACAAGGCAAAAATCTATTGTTCTGGCCCTGAACAAGGCAGTTAACCCACTGTTCCTAGGCTGTCATTGAAGATAAGAATTTGTTCTGACTTGCCTAGTTAAATAAAGGTGTAAGGGATCATAGCCATCACTCTGTTATGGAAAGAGCAGGTGTTCTTAATGTTTTGTACATTCAGTGTACATCACACAAACACAAAAACTTTGGTGATATAAAGGAATCTGAGAATTCAAACAGGTTGCTCATTTTGGATAACAAATCTTCAAACGTTACCAAGTTGGGAAATTAACTGGAAACTGGAGTTTTGTACCACTGTGCTGGTGTATTTGTCCCTGCAACAAGAGGAGAGGGATAAGGAACAGCCTCTGTTGAGGTGCCTGGTGGTGATATCCAAACAAAGCTGCAGTTGTTGGAGACGCACGAGGCCCACTAGCAGTGAACTTCCTGCTGGGTTTAGAGTGGAGACTGAAGAGAGAGGGCTGGTGATTGACAGAAGGAGAAGGCTGAGAAGAACCAAGCCGGGGCTGAATCAGAGGCCAGGTGGGCGGATGAGTGGGGGAGACCAATCCTCAGCAGAGTTACTGTTTAATTGCTCTCTGGTTAACATCAAATACACCGAGACCTGATTTCATGCACAGATACAGCGAAGCACGTCAGGGGAAAAAAATCTAAATGCTTGTTTTGAGCTTTTGTTCTCTTGTAGAATATTCCAGAAGGCGACAAGAGTTTGCTGTTAAACATTTTGGATCATAGAACAGACACACAGACACACTTGTTTGTTAGTTTGTTTGAGACACTGAATGTTCTTTATGTATGAGACAGTGACATAGGCTATGTATAGTTGAGTCTAACAGTTACTTAAAACATTGCAGCTCATGTTGTTATTTAGTTAAAACATTGCAGCTAATGTTTTCATGCAAAAGAAAACCTGCGTAACCTGCTGTCTTGCCAAAGCATAACTTTATGAAAGGTTTCCAACTGTCCAGAATATTGACCTGTCAGTGCTTTCCTCTCAACTTTCTGGGGGGCCATTGTGATACAGGATAGTTGCACTCCAGTCCAGTACACTCTGACAGGAACAAACAGACACCACGGTGTTATTTCAATGCAGACAACATAGTTTCATCTATGCTGCTGGTTGTGTTAAAGCACAGCATGTCAACTACATGCCAACACAGTATTTCAACTATACGCCTACAGGGACAGAATTTCAACTACATGCATTTGAAATATGTATTTCAATTACTTTGACTTTGTTGGCTCTCCACTAGTCCACCAAGTTCGGTCAGTTTTAATTACTTCATTGCAACTCCTTTGCATGCAGTGATTGGTGGGAGCCTGGTCCATTAGCTGGGCTGAGAGCACATTTGCAGGAGATAGAGGGTGGGTGGAAGTCCAGCCTCAATGTCAGCTCTACCAACCCAGGGCTCCACCAGCTCTACACTTGTGATATTTGGGTGAAATGAAGTGCAAAGTAAATAATATAATGTTAAACTGAATGCTTTTTCTCTCAGTTCAACCCTTCAGAATGTGTTGGAGATCCATGGTGGATACCCTACAAGTCAGCCTATGCATAGTAAGCATTTAAAAATCCTTGTAGCTTCAGGGTAGCTTCTCTAATGTCATTGAAATTATTTGGTATGGCGCACAAGGGCTTTTGCTGCTCGATCTCCGTGGCAAATAAAGGATTTACGGTTTAATTTAATCACCCGCCTTTGTGCTAAATAATATGTCAACCCCCCACTCCCCCCATACACACACACACTCCCGCACATATGCATGCCTACACACAACTTTTCTTATTTTCTTGCTCTCATACAGATAATATACAACCAAGTCTTATACAACATTCTACTTACTTTACTTTCAAACCAGTGTTCTCTTGAAGGTCAATTCTGCAATCGCATGAGCTAGGGACAGGCCTTTGATTGACATTTCATTGTAATGATGGCAATGCCTTGGAAGAGAAACACATATGGTCATGTTGTGTAGAGTGTTGCTCAGCATCCTATGTTGGTACATTGTAAGACATTTGATGGTATATTTGACATTATAATGACAGCAAAACGTTCTTCCCACGCAACAAGATTTGTTGGACTGTATGAGTTTCTTTAAAAAAAAATCACACCATTAACTTTTTGATAATGAATCCAATATGCGTTTCTGCAATGCAGAAATGTATGATTTTAACGTATTTTTTCAATTCTATTTATCCTGGAAACCCAATGCTATGTTTATTGCAATTTATGCAAACAGAACGAATACAACTGAAAGCAGCTGAGAGTCGGAACAACATAACTATTTCCTCACAACGGATTAATACACGGCGTTGAATTACTATATCATATACTTCTGAGTGAAATAATGTACCTCAATATAAAAGTAATGGTTGCGGTAAAAAAAAGAAACATTCTAGAGTTGTGAAGTTGAAGTACATTTCTATATTCTCATCATCGATGTCCTCATCTCTTCAAGCACAATCAGTTTTAAATTAGAGCCAAAATAGAGGTTTACTGTAGGTGAGGTCCTGACCCCTGGGAGACAAGGACTGTGAAGAGCCCTTACCTTATCAACACCACACTGCTGCTCCTACTCCCACTGTTTCTCTCGCTCTCTCCCTCGCACTCTCTCTTTCTCCAACATGTTTTCTCTCTCTCATACTCTTCCTTTCTCTGTAGTTCTCTCTCCGGACTCTTTGTCTCCCACTTTAGTTTGGGGCTTCATGAAATGGATTTCCATGGCCGAGCAGACACACACAAGCCTAAGATCACCATGCGCAATGCCAAGTGGTGTAAAGCTCGCCGTCATTGGACTCTGGAGCAGTGGAAATGCATTCTCTGGAGTGATGAATCACGCTTCACTATCTGACAGTCCGACGGCCTAATCTGCGTTTGGCGGATGCCAGGAGAATGCTACCTGCTCGAATGCATAGTGCCAACAGTAAAGTTTGGTGGAGGAGGAATAGTGGTCTGTGGCTGTTTTTCATGGTTTGGGCTAGGCACCTTAGTTCCAGTGAAGGGAAATCTTAACGCGACAGCATACAATGACATTCTAGACGATTCTGTGCTTCCAACTTTGTGGCAACAGTTTGGGGAAGGCCCTTTCCTGTTTCAGCATGACACTGCCCCTGTGCACAAAGCGAGGTCAATACCGAAATGGTTTGTTGAGATCGGTGTGTAAGAACTTGACTAGCCTGCACAGAGCCCTGACCTCAACCCCATCGAACACCTTTGGGATGAATTGGAAGGCAGACTGCGAGCCAGGCCTAATCGCCCCACATCAGTGTCCGACCTCACTAATACTCTTGAGGCTGAATGGAAGGAAGTCCTCTCAGCAATGTTCCAACATCTAGTGGAAAGCCTTCCCAGAAGTCCCTGCACAATATTCCAACATCTAGTGGAAATCCTTCCCAGAAGAGTGGAGGCTGTATAGCAGCAAAGGGGGAACCAACTCCATATTAATGTCCTTGACTTTGGAATGAGATATTTGACAAGCAGGTGACCACATTGTGACGACCCTCCCACTCTGTCTGCCGAATTCTTTCTCTCTGCTCTTGTTTTCCTTAATAGGATGTTGGTGGGTGGAGCTGGGAGGGTCGTCAGCGAAATGGGACACATCTGGGCTCGGGTGTGTCCCGGGGATAAATACACCTTTCCCCCATACATCGAGGGGAAGCTCTCCACGCAGACACACTGTTGTTTTTGTATATAGGTTACATTATTTAATAAATATATGTTTGTTATTCCTTTATCTCCACTTTGTCTCCCTCTTTGTTACGGACTACGAGCCAGTTCATAGTGTATGTGTGTATTCCTGTCTGTGTATGTTTGTAATTCTTCTCTAACAGTGTCTCCAACCCACTCATAGCTTGTTTCAGGGTCCCCCCCCCACACACACATACACACACACACACTGTAAACGCCAATGTGCTGTCATTACAAAATCCTGGTTGAAGAATTTCCAGGAATTTTCCAACAGAGATTACTGGAAACCTGGAAAATTTACAACCATACCTGCAAGTCACATTATGCTGGTGTAACAGTATAACTTTATGGCGTCCCCTCGCCCCGACCCGGGACCCTCTGCACACATCAACAACGGTCGCCCACGAAGCATCGTTACCCATCGCTCCACAAAGGCCGCGGCCCTTGCAGAGCAAGGGGAAACCCTACTTCAGGTCTCAGAGCAAGTGACGTAACCGATTGAAATGCTATTAGCGCGTACCCGCTAACTAGCTAGCCATTTCACATCCGTTACACTGGCTTGCAAAGTGATGTGTAATTCCTATTGGACTCCAGACAGAGTTAGGATATCCAATAGTTAAAATTTTTATTCACCCCCAACCAGTGCTGGGAAAAGTAAGCAATTGTCATACTTGAGAAAAAGAAAAGATACCTTAATAGAAAATGACTCAAGTAAAAGTGAAAGTCACCCAGTAAAATACTACTTGAGTAAAAGTCTGAAAGTATTTGCTTTAAAATATACAGGACTTACAGTTGAAGTCGGAAGTTTACATACACCTTAGCCAAATACATTTAAACTCAGTTTTTCACAATTCCTGACATTTATTCAAGTAAAAATTCCCTGTCTTAGGCCAGTTAGGATCACCACTTTATTTTAAGAATGTGAAATGTGAGAATAATAGTAGAGTGATTTATTTAAGCTTTTATTTCTTTCATCACATTCCCAGTGGGTCAGAAGTTTACATACACTCAATTAGTATTTGGTAGCATTGCATTTAAATTGTTTAACTTGGGTCAAACGTTTCGGGTAGCCTTCCACAAGCTTCCCACAATAAGTTGGGTGAATTTTTTGCCCATTTCTCCTGGCAAAGCTGGTGTAACTGAGTCAGGTTGGTAAGCCTCCTTGCTCGCACACGCTTTTTCAGTTCTGCCCACAAATTTTCTATGGGATTGAGGTCAGGGCTTTGTGATGGCCACTCCAATACCTTGACTTTGTTGTCCTTAAGCCATTTTGCTACAACTTTGGAAGAATGCTTGGGGTCATTGTCCATTTGGAAGACCCATTTGCGACCAAGGTTTAACTTCCTGACTGATGTCTTGAGATGTTGCTTCAATATATCCACATAATTTTCCTCCTCATGATGCCATCTATTTTGTGAAGTGCACCAGTCCCTCCTGCAGCAAAGCACCCCCACAACATGATGCTGCCACCCCCGTGTTTCACGGTTGGGATGGTGTTCTTCGGCTTGCAAGCATCCCCCTTTTTCCTCCAAACATAACAATGGTCATTATGGCCAAACAGTTCTATTTTTGATTCATCAGACCAGAGGACATTTCTCCAAAAAGTACAATCTTTGTCTCCATGTGCAATTGAAAACCGTAGTCTGGCTTTTTTATAGTGGCTTCTTCCTTGCAGAGTGGCCTTTCAGGTTATGTCTATATAGTACTCGTTTTACTGTGGATATAGATACTTTTGTACCTGTTTCATCCAGTATCTTCACAAGGTCCTTTGCTGTTGTTCTGGGATTGATTTGCACTTTTCGCACCAAAGTACATTCATCTCTAGGAGACAGAACGCATCTCCTCCCTGAGCGTTATGATGGCTGCCTGGTCCCATGGTGTTTGTACAGATGAACGTGGTACCTTCAGGCATTTGGAAATTGCTCCCAAGGATGAACCAGACTTGTGGAGGTCTACAATTTTTTTCTGAGGTCTTGGCTGATTTATTTAGATTTTCCCATGAAGTCAAGCAAAGAGGCACTGAGTTTGAAGGTCGGCTTTGAAATACATCCACAGGTACACCTCCAATTGACTCAAATTATGTCAATTAGCCTATCAGAAGCTTCAAAAGCCATTACATAATTTTCTGGAATTTTCCAAGCTGTTTAAATGCACAGTCAACTTAGTGTATGTAAACTTCTGACCCACTGGAATTGTAATAGATTATTTAACTTATAATTTACAGTGTCTGTAAACAATTGTTGGAAAAAATTACTTGTGTCATGCACAAAGTAGATGTCCTAACCGACTTGCCAAAACGATAGTTTTTCAACAAGAAATTTGTGGAGTGGTTGAAAAACGAGTTTTAATGATTCCAACCTAAGTGTATGTAAATTTCCCGACTTCAACTGTAAGTATCAAAAGTAAAAGTACAAATCATTTCAAATTACTTATATTAAGCAAATGGCACCATTTTATTTCTATTTTTAATTTTTATGGAAAGCCAAGGGCACACTCCAACACTCAGACATAATTTACAAACGAAGCATGTGTGTTTAGTGAGTCCGCCAGATCAGAGGTAGAAGGGATGACCAGAGATTTTCTCTTGAGAATTTTGTGAATTGGACCCCTTTCTTGTCCTGCTAAGCATTCAAAATGTAACAAGTACTTTTGGGTGTATGGAGTAAAAATTAAATCATATTCTTTAGGAATGTAGTGAAGTAAAAGTAAAAGTTGTCATAAATATAAATAGTAAAGTAAAGTACAGATACCACACAAAACTACTTAAGTAGTACTTTAAAGTATTTTTACTTAAGTACTTTACACCACTTTCCGCAACCGTTATTCATAATGACTGTGACCTAAGCAATTGAAACTGGAACAACCATTTCAGTACAGGTGCAAAAAATGTGTTTTAAAAAATGTACATATGTTATCTTTGTGTAGCATAAGATGAATCAATCAATCACTCAATGTACATGTAAAAACACTGTAGAGCATGTTGGGGACAAAGTTAATTTGCTATCATAACTTATAAACATGTAAAGTATTGGTCCCATGTTTCATGGGCTGAAATAAAAGATCCCAGACATTTTTTCATACGCACAAAAAGCTTATTTCTCTAAAAGGTTGTGCAAATATTTGTTTTACATCCCTGTTAGTGAGCATTAATCCGTCCACCTCACAGGTCTGGTATATCAAGAAGCTTATTAAACAGCATGATCATTACACAGGTGCACCTTATGCTGGGGACAAAAGGCCACTCTAAAATGTGCAGTTTTATCAAACAACACAATGCCACAGATGTCTCAAGTTTTGAGGGAGCGTACAATTGGCATGCTGACTGCAGGAATGTCCACCAGAGCTGTTTACAGATAATTTACTGTTCATTTCTCTACCATAAGCTGCCTCCAATGTCATTTTAGAGAAGTTGGCAGGTGTATTTGGCCAACAGATGCATATCTTTATTCCCAGTCATGTTAAATCCATAGATTAGGGCCTAAGGAATTTATTTCAATTTATTTACTTATATGAACTGTAACTCAGTAAAATTATTGCATGTTTAGTTAATATTTTTGTTCAGTGTATATAATGCATCTGAAAACAAACACGACGTTGTAATGTGTGTGTGTCTAGGACTTTTATGGTGACCTAATTACCGCCAAACCGGCGGTCACAAGTCATGAAGGTAGTCAAATTCCATGTGACCGTTTAGTCATGGTAATTAGGCTTCTCCAAGCTCTGATGCTGCTGATGGTCATTAGTAGCCTACCAAACGTGCTAATTGTCTGGTACTCAGCACTCTATTGTCTCTAATCACTCTGACATCAATGCAAATGTTATCGGAAATCTAATCAAACACTTAATGAGAGCCTATGAACTCATGTTGCGCAACATTTCTATAGGCTATGGAATTGCGTGAGAAAACAGAGTGATGGCCTCTATTAAAAAGAGGAGGATCCCATCAGCTTTCTATAGGCTAGGCCTACTATATTTATTTCTCAACTTTCCTAACATTAAGGATATTTATTCTCTTTACAACAGGAGTATACCTTAAAATTAAGTACATTAATCTGCTTTACAAGGGGTGTAGATATCATGACACAAGGCGAGACCCAGATGCGGACACAGGAGGCAGATGGTTGGAGTTACAATGTTTAATAATCCAAAAGGAGTAGGCAAGAGAATAGTCGTGGACAGGCAAAAGGTCAAAACCAGATCAGAGTCCAGGAGATACAGAGTGGCAGAAATGCTCTTGGTCAAGGCAGGCAGAATGGTCAGGCAGGCAGGTACAGAGTCCAGAACAGGCAAGGGTAAAAACCGGGAGGACTAGAAAAAAGAGAATAGCAAAGGCAGGAGTACGGGTCAAACCGCTGGTTGACTTGGAATGTACAAGACGAACTGGCACAGAGAGACAGGAAACACAGGGATACATACACTGAGGAAAACAAGCGACACCTGGAAGGGGTGGAGACAATAACGAGGACAGGTGAAAGATCAGGGTGTGACAGTAGAGCCTAACTGGCATACATAAGCAGCGTGTGAGTATCAAGTTGCGGGGGAGATATAATAATAAAAGCATTAAATGCATAATCACATTTGCGGTCACTTTCGATAATGGTGTTTTCCTGCTAATGGAACATTTGCGACTATGGACTACTGCCGTGTGCACATTGCTGCGATTATAATGTGAAGAAATAGCCTAGTAGTTTAGCAACATTTTAAGCTAAACGTTCTGATTTGTTGCGTCAGGCTCATTGTGTAAAAACGTTTTTTTGATCCTAGTGGTTGTAATAAATTGGGATCTATCGCATCCCACAACTGTCCCAGACTATGTTTGGAATATTTATTTCTCGCACAGAATAGAATAGGTCAACTTTTGTAAAATGGGGGATAGTAGATTGACATAGGCTAGTGCTTTTGCTGTTCGTTAGGCCTACTCATCTTGTTGGCAGACAAAAATAAATGTGAACAGTTCTTCCAATATCTACAATATGCATCTTGGAAATGGATAAGAACGCACACAGTTGCGTCACTGATGTGTCTGTCTTCACTTGTAGCCTGTGAGAAAGACCTGATCATATGATGGAGAGCCATGTGAGTGAGAGGTGCTTCGGAGCACGCAGCACTCAGGGAGAAGGGATTTATAATTATTATATTCAGCTCAAGGCCACTGGCCGCAAAAGGCATGGATTTTTTTATGGGTCATTACGGCCACACAAAGGGGATGCCGCTGGGAAATTCAAGTCAAAAGTGAGGACAGTCTGTGCAAAAAACAAAGCAGAGTTCATGCCTTTATTGCAACTTTTTTCAAATGATCATTCGAGTCGCATCATGCAGCCTTACAATGTATTAAAAATCTAAACATATAGCTCAACGTTTGTAGAACAACTAAAGTTTGATGAATAACTCTAAATTAAGCATATTGGTATACCTATTTCTTTGTTAACCGCTCAACACAGAATAGCTGCATGTGCGCACTCCCTCAAATCTTTTGGAAAAAATATCCTTTCTATTTTATTCATCTTTGTTCAATTGTATTCTTCATACTATAAAATAATATAAAATAATGCCACGTAATTCTATGCAAATCTGGCCCACAGCCATATGGCATAGCCAGATGAGGACCTAACATAATGATAACTCAGAGTATGCTTTTCTGATCTGAAACAGACTACATTTTCTTCATATCATGTTTCTTTAGACCTGTCTAAAATAAATAATGTATTTATTGTGAAGGTGTAGGCTATATTACACGGAGTTATTGGACTTTTAAAATGTAGATGTTCCAAAGGTCTGTCGAAGCCAGGAGATGCTAAATGTGTTTATGTTAATTAACGGTCAATTACTGTGAGAGCCCTATGTGTGTCACACAGACAGACAGACAGACAGACAGACAGACAGACAGACAGACAGACAGACAGACAGACAGACAGACAGACAGACAGACAGACAGACAGACAGACAGACAGACAGACAGACAGACCACTCACACACAGGAAGTAAAACTGTTTACTTTGTGACATTTGCACATATAACGTGTTTTCCTCACAGTCCTATCTAAGTTTAAACTCTATGAACTGTAAAACTGTTTTACAACTATGTAACTGATCAATAACAGAATATAATTGAACACTTGCACAAATAAACCACATTTTGATATACCAGTAAGTACATAAACAGATTGGCAAGATTGGTCACTACATAAACAGAAAGGTTGGTTTTCACAATTCTTTACACAATGATCTTGTACCACCTTTCCACTAAGGCAGTTAACCTCAGGACAAAGGACAATGAAGCAAAAGGTTATTTGGCCAGTCAGTTATTGTGAACGTTTTAATGGAAACTAATTTTCAGTTGAAACATTAACAAAGTGATCACTCTGCCTCTCTTTTGGAAAAAGCTGAGAGATGGGCTTGGAGAAATGTAACCACTCTCAAATTCATAGACCGAGCTATAGATGCAAGGACTGACCATGATAACACAATTATAGTTTTAACATAGTTTGTTTTTGAGGCTAAATAATGTTTGTTTACATTTACAATATTTATAAACCGAATAAAACAAGCTTATATTTTGGGTTCTGATGTGGTGTGATAGTTGAACTAAGCTCATTCTAAGGTATTCAAAAGTTATATTCTTCAAGTATCAATGGGTAAATATGTAGTCCAAAAATGGACGTAGCAACTCCAGATTTCCCCTTTAAAGTGCAGTTCTTTCCCTGGTGGAAACTAGTATTCACCAGAGCAGATGAGAACCCTCTGACCCTGACTGAGCGGCTATGGGAAAGTTAGCTGGGAGAGCTGGGAATGACACTTAGATTGTTCCAAGTCCCCAGCACTCTTATCTTTGGATGCCAGACACCCCCACCCGCACACACACACACAATACACACCCAGGCGCAAGGATCTGCCCACGCTTGCACATACATGCACTCGCAAAGACATTCACACCCTTCACTAAACACCCATGTGAACCAGTCATCTACCCACACACACATACATAACAACACTTCTGTGTACGTACATACCTGCCCACGCTTGCACACATTACACACATAAACTGAGACCTACACACTCCCACAGATGTGCTGCTTGCAAGCACAAAAATTCCCTACAATTCTGTCACATATATCACACTCATAGACATATGGTGCATATGCCCTCAGTCCCTTTTGCACCATGAACACAAACACAAACACACACACACGCACGCACACACGCGCGCGCACACACACACACACACGCACATGCACACGCACACGCACACACACACAAAGATCCAATGCCCGCTTTAAAACAAACTTAGTGTTTTCTCACTCAGTCACACCCAGTCACACACACTGCCGTTCACCTCCCACTCATTGACACATACACACACACAGACCCTGCCAGTGTGTGTAGGTGTGTGTGCGGGGGTTTTGTAATAAGGAAGGCGAGGAGGACTTGGCTGATGGGGAGACGGGCCAGTAGATTAACAGGGTCTCTGGCAGCTGGGATAGAGAGAGTGAGGGAGGGAGGGAGAGAGATGGAGGGAGAAA